>NC_069502.1:944654821-944882321 GCF_027579735.1 Bombina bombina | reverse complement strand
GAAGTATAGTATATAGTATAGTGTAGTATGTAGAAGTTCCTTATATATCTTCCTTAAAGGGACATGAAGCGCAACCTTTTTATTGTTCTTATTTTTCATGATTCAAATAGAGCATGTGATTTTAAACAACTTTCCAATTCACTTCTTTTATCCAATTTGCTTCATTTTCTTGGTATTCTTCTTTAAAGGAGCAGCTATGCACTACTGAGAGCTATATGAAGACATTTGGTGGACCAATGAAAAGAGGCGTTTTTGTGCAGCAACCAATCAGCAGCTAGTTCCCAATAATGCATTGCTGCTCCTGAGCCTATCTAGATATGCTTTAAAGCTAAGGATACCAAGAGAATGTAAGCAATTTAGATATTAGAAGCAAATTGAAAGTTGTTTAAAATCACATGTTCTGTCTGAATCATTAAATAAAATTTTTGGGTTTCATGTCCCTTTATATATCTTCTCAGTCTTATTTAACCCCTTAACGACCGAGGACGTGCAGGGTACGTCCTCAGAAAAAAGGCAGTTAATGCCTGAGAACGTACCCTGCACGTCCTCGGTTTGGAAAGCAGCTGGAAGCGATCCTGATCACTTCCAGCTGCTTTCCGGTTATTGCAGGATGCCTCGATATCGAGGCATCCTGCAATAACAATTTTGCCCCTCCGGTGCAGAGAGAGCCACTCTGTGGCCCTCTCTGCACCGGACATCGATGGCCGCATTCGTTGGTGGGTGGGAGCGTAAATGGGAGGTGGGGTGGGCGGCCATCGATGGCTTCTTAGTCAGAGAGGGGGGCGGGATCGGGGGCGGGATCGCCGGGGGGCGCGCACAGGCGCCGCGGCGCGTGCACAGGGGGCGGCGGGAGGGCGCGTGCACGGGGAGGGAGCGGGTGGGAACCGCTTACACTACAGAAAATTGTACATATTTTTGTACAATATAATAAAAATAAAACGTAATGGAAGGGATCTGGGAGGGGGTGGGGGATTGATCTGGGGGGGGGGGGGGAGCTACACTACAGAAAAAAACTGAAATAAATGAAAAAAAACCATTTTTATATGCAAACTGGGTACTGGCAGACAGCTGCCAGTACCCAAGATGGCCCCCAATAAGGCAGTGGGGGGGGGGGTAGAGAGCTGTTTTGGGGGGGATCAGAGAGGTTGGGGCTTAAGGGGGGATCCTACATAGCAGCATATGTAAATATGCTTAAAAAAAAAAAAAAGTAAAAAAAAAAAACCTTTTATTTTAGTACTGGCAGACTTTCTGCCAGGTACTTAAGATGGCGGGGACAATTGTGGGGTGGGGGAGGGAAGAGAGCTCTATGGGAGGGATCAGGGGGTCTGATGTGTCAGGTGGGAAGCTGATCTCTACACTAAAGCTAAAATTAACCCTGCAAGCTCCCTACAAGCTACCTAATTAACCCCTTCACTGCTGGGCATAATTCACGTTTTGTGCGCAGTGGCATTTAGCGGCCTTTTAATTACCAAAAAGCAACACCAAAGCCATATATGTCTGCTATTTCTGAACAAAGGGGATCCCAGAGAATCATTTACAACCATTTGTACATAATTGCACAAGTTGTTTCTAAATAATTTCAGTGAGAAACCTAAAGTTTGTGAAAAAGTTGACTATTTTTTTTAATTTAATCGTATTTGGCGGTGAAATGGTGGCCTGAAATATACCAAAATGGGCCTAGATCAATACTTGGGGTTGTCTACTACACTACACTAAAGCTAAAATTAACCCTACAAGCTCCCTACAAGTTCCCTAATTAACCCCCTGCACTGCTGAGCATAATACACTTGTGGTGTGCAGCAGCATTTAGCGGACTTCTAATTACTTAAAAACAATGCCAAAGCGATATATGTCTGCTATTTCTGAACAAAGGGGATCCCAGAGAAGCATTTACAACCATTTGTGCCATAATTGCACAAAATGTTTGTTAATGATTTCAGTGAGAAACCTAAAATTTGGAAAAATTTTACTTTTTTTTTTTATTTGATCGCATTTGGCGGTGAAATGGTGGCATGAAATATACCAAAATGGGCCTAGATCAATACTTTGGGATGTCTTCTAAAAAAATATATATACATGTCAAGGGATATTCAGGATTCCTGAAAGATATCAGTGTTCCAATGTAACTAGCGCTATTTTGAAAAAAAGTGGTTTGAAATAGCAAGTGCTACTTATATTTATGGCCCTATAACTTGCAAAAAAGCAAAGAACATGTAAACATTGGGTATTTATAAACTCTGGACAAAATATAGAAACTATTTAGCATGGGTGTTTTTTGGTGGTTGTAGATGTGTAACAGATTTTGGGGGTCAAGTTAGAAAAAGTGTGTTTTTTTTCCATTTTTTCCTCATATTTTATAAATTTTTTTATAGTAAATTATAAGATATGATGAAAATAATGGTATCTTTAGAAAAGTCCATTTAATGGCGAGAAAAACGGTATATAAATATGTGTGGGTACAGTAAATGAGTAAGAGGAAATTAGAGCTAAACACAAAGACCGCAAAAATGTAAAAATAGCCTTGGTCCCAAACGGACAGAAAATGGAAAAGTGCTGTGGTCATTAAGGGGTTAACATCCAAGAGGAAACCAGAATTTGTTATTTTGATACATGTAATATGGTTGATAATAATAACAACACAGTTTCTCAAATAAATCCAGAGTAAGAGGGAAAAGAATGGCTGACCCCGTCTGGGTTTCTACTTACTTTCCTTACCCCCAATCTTATGAGGTAAGTGCCGCACAGTAAGAAGGATGATCCATGACTAGCCTCCAAAATCCCCTCTTCTCTGCTGCTTGGAGTCGGTTGAATAATCTCCGGAGTGCACAGATATGAAGTACATGCAGTTAAAAGAAAGAACAAAAAATAGTGCAATATTGTACTTTTAGCTGTGTAACAAAAACAAAACACTCTAAAAATTGGCTGCTTACAGTGTTCCACCTCAATGTAATATGAGGTAATGTGAAAGCATTGATTGGAAACCAAGTTTAAATCGTTTGGTTAGTCCTTCATACAAAAATCGATGCACTGTCATCAAAGTATAAGAATAGCCGTTCTGTAAATAGTCCTTACGTGTTTCGAAGGTATATGACTGTCTGGTCCCTTCTTCATCAGAGGAGTCAATTACAGAACGTGACAAACTACGGCTTTTGAAGATGAGGCGGCGGCACGCCCCCTTGAAACTAGATGTAGATAGACCACATTGCGGTCACATGATTGAGTGGCGTATAATGTATACAAACACCATGTGTTATTAGCAAAGAGTTCTCATAAGTGAATTTGGTTCGTTCACATTGCGATCACATGATTAACTGATGTTAAATGTCAAATTGAATGTAAACAATCTGTGTTGCCAATAGTTGTTCTTAAAGGGACAGTCTACACCAGAATTTTTATTGTTTTTAAAAGATAGATAGTCCCTTTATTACCCATTTCCCAGTTTTGCATAACCAACACAGTTATAATAATATACTTTTAACCTCTGTGATTATCTTGTATCTAAGCCTCTGCAAACTGCCCGTTTTTCAGTTCTTTTGACAGACTTGTAGTCTAGCCAATCAGTGCCTGCTCCCAGATAACTTCTCGTGCACAAGCACAGTGTTATCTATATGAAATACGTGAACTAACACCCTCTAGTGGTGAAAAACTGTTAAATGCAATCTGAAAGAGGTGGGCTTCAAGGTCTAAGAAATTAGCATATGAACCTCCTAGGTTAAGCTTTCAACTAAGAATACCAAGAGAACAAAGCAAAATTGGTGATAAAAGTAAATTGGAAAATTGTTAAAATTACATGTTCTATCTGAATCATGAAAGTTTATTTTGGCCTAGACTGTCCCTTTAATGAAATATTTTGACATTTTAATATACTTATTTGAAATACATATACAAAAACATATATAAAAAAACTGAAAAAAAACATATACCCTTAAAAAACTTTGGAAAAACATACACTATAAATTGCAATAAAATACAATGAAATCACACAAATAATTTACCCCCTACGAAAGTTCATTAACCTCTTCAAAGCATATAACCAATTCATTAAAAACACATAATAATACAGTTAGTTTATATAGATTTCTTAAATCCTTTATAATTAATTTATATTTAATCCGTATTAGAACCTTTAGTTCAAAATAATCTTGAAAATAATGATAAAAATGATAAAAGAGAAATCACTTCAGTGCTTGTAATACCTTTCATTGTGTGCACTTATCTATGCTGCCTAATGCTTCTTATGCCCCAGCTGTTGTGTAATTATGTTATTCTCATGCTATACCTATTTCAGGATTAGTATTAATATTGAAAAATATCTTCTGAATTTCTTTATTATTACAATATATTATCTGGAATCTTTGGTGAAGGAATAAAAAGAAAATTCTTTATATATATATATATATATATATATAATATATATATATAATATATATATATATATATATATATATATATAAAGTTAGTAAAATAATAATGATTTGAAGAATATCCTTAACATTGTTAAAAAAACTTCTTAAAAAGTGTTGCTGTAATTAGAAGTTCTTTCTCAATTTAAAACCAAGTTGTATATATAAAAATATATTTTATCCTCTTACTAATGGACTCTGGTGTGCAATATTTGTATCTACATCCAATGAGGTATTACAACATATATATGTCCCTAGATGGAGAATAATTTTTAATATTTAATTCATAACCCATTGTATATGACGTTTCTCAGTTACTATAGGAAGAAGAGAGGATACCATATTAAATTATGCTTTATGAAGTTATTCTAAATTATCCTAAATTATACTAAAAAGGCTGCCAGATCAATATCCTTATTGAGGCCTGAGAGAATAAGAGTATGCATAGTATAAATCCAAAAGGTCTCCCTTTTTTCTTAATTGAAGTTCTCTGTTTCCACCTCTTTAGTTTTTAGGAATAAATTCTGAAATGGTGCGTCTCAAACAAGATGGATTTTTGTTGTGGTGTTCTCTGTAGTTAGCTGAAAGATTATGGGTTCTCTCTCCATTTTCAATGTTAGTAATGTGTTCTGCCAGTCTTTTCTTATAGGGCCTGGTGGTACGCCCTATGTATTGTAATCCACAGCCACATTGTAGGAGATAGACCGCATGGTCTGTTTTGCAATTGCACCTTGAGTTGATCTCATATTTTTTATTAGTAAAATTAGAAACTATTTCTCCGGTTGATTTGTTCCCATTATAATGATGAGAGCAAGCTACACAATTAAGTCTATTACATTTAAAAAACCTTTTTGTGGCTTTTCCTAGCCAATTGGTACCCATCTAATTCTTTGTTTTCAATTGGCTTGGAGCCAATATATTTTTCAGGTTCCTGTTCTTTCTAAATACAACCTTTGGTTCTTTTGTTATGGTTTTTTTTTAGGAGTTCATCCTTCATTAGTAGGTGTCAATGTTTTTTGAGAATTTGTTTGATCTCTCTTGTTCCTTCATTATATGTTGTTATAAAATTTATATCTGATGTTTCTTTTTTGGTCCTATTTTTATTTTTATTTTTAGACCTCACCCCTGTTTTAAGTAAATCTTTTCTGTTTATAACTTCCACTTTGTTCAAAGCAGTCCTGATCTTTTTATGTTGATAACCCCTTGCCACAAATTTTTTCTCCAGTTCCACGGCCTCTTTGTTAAAATCCTCTATCTTTGAGCAATTTCTTCTTATTCGTTGGAATTGGCCCAATGGAATATTTGATATCCATTGGCTATTGTGGTTGCTTTTTGCATGTAGATATCCGTTACTATCCGTTTCTTTTTTGAATAATTTTGTTTGGATAGTGTTGTTTTCATGAAAAAATATTACATCCAGAAATTCAATTTCTGTCTGGCTAATATTACTTGTAAAGGATAAATTGAAACTATTTTGATTCCAGCATACTATAACACCGGTCAGATCAGATTCTGTTCCTTCCCATATTAGGATGATGTCATCTATGAACCTGCCCTATTTTCTTATGTATTTGAGGTAGGGGTTGCTATTCCAGATGTGTTTTTCTTCCAACCATCCTATGTATAAATATGCGTAGCTAGGGGCAAAACGTGTCCCCATAACTGTGCCATGTATCTGAAGGTAGAACTCATCCTCGAAAAGAAAAAAAAATATTCTCTAGCGTGAATTTAATAGCTTCGCTAATACATTTTCTATGGTCATCCATTAAGTTAGTTCTTCTCCATAACCAATATTCAATACCTAGGGTGCCTTTATTGTGAGGAATGTTGGTATATAAAGCACTCACATCCAAGGTCACCCAAAACAAACCAGATTTCCATTCTAGTTCCAAAACTTTTTCAGTTGTGTCCGGAGTATCTCTTAGATAAGATTGTAATTTAGGTACAAGGGGCTGTAAATAGGTATCAATGTATTCTGACAGTTTTGAAGTAAGTGAGTTGATTCCTAAAACAATTGGTCTCCCGGTGGTCTTATTGCATTCTTGTGAATTTTGGGGAGATGATAGAATATTGCTGTAGTTGGAGTATTGTTCCTCAGATAGATTTCTTCATTTTAATTTAGGATGTCCATTCCTTTAGCATCGTCCAATAGGTCCTTATATTCATTAATGAATTTAGGAGTGGGATCTCCTTGTAATTTTTTATACGTTATGGTGTCCTGTAGTAAGTTCATTGCCTGTGATAGATAATCTTGTTTATCCTGGATCACTATACTCCCTCCCTTGTCCGCTTCTCTAATAACTATATTCAGGTCTTCCTCAAGACTCTTTAAAATTAATTTATCCTTTTTGCTCATATTATCTTTTTTGATCTTATAGTTCTTACACATTTTATCTAAGTCTTCTTGTACCAAACTTCCAAATACTGGAATTAAGTTACCCTTTGAATGGATAGGAATAAAGGTTGATGGAGGTTTGAATTTAGTGTGCGTCGGTGTTTCAATTTTCTCAGTTGTAATTTCTTCTCTTTCCCCTAGATCAGTTGGATTTATTAAATCACAGGATATTGAGAGTTTCCAGATCGTCTTCATTTAAATCCCCATTTGGATTCTCTTTTTCAATTTGGGAAATCTCACTGTTCAGACTATTAATTCCACTCTTAGTATTCTTAATTTTTTCAAAATGTCTATTCAATGTAAGTTTCCTAATTAATTTATTCAACTCCACAAATAATTGAAATGAGTTAGGCCATTTTGTGGGAGCAAAAGATAGGCCTTTTCCCAGAATATCTTCTTCCTGTTTAGACAAAATTCTACTGGAAAGATTATATATTTTCACCCATCTCCATTTTTATCTCCAGAATCTGTACTGACTTTATTTTTTTTTATTTCTGTATTTCTTTCCTCCTCTATATCCCCTCCTTCTTCGTTTGGTCTCTTTTGTCCCCTTGTTTTCCATTGAGGTTCCTGTATCCATGGGGGGGTTCCCTAAATGTTCCCATTCCATCTGGTTCCGGTAGTTTTTTGAAGACTTTCCTAAAAAAAGATTAGTATTTGATGATCCATTTCTCCTTTGGCCCCTTCTCTAATCCTTTCTTTTCTCAAGATATTGTCTCTTTTGAGGTCCTTGATTATGGAATATATTTTTCGGTTTTCTCCAATTTGGATTCCTATTATTGTAACCTCTATTTGCCTATTGGTTGAAATAAGGTTTTTCATAATTATCTCCATTGTTTCTATATATATCTCGATTAGTGTATGGTCTTTCCTGATTAGGATATGATCATTCATGGATTTCTCCCCAGTGTCCCCTTTGTGTACAATGAGGTCCATTGTTCCTTCTCTATCTCGGGGTCCATTTATTCGATTTTTCTTGTTTTTTTCTGTCATATCCATTATTGTTGTGATTTGAAAAACCTCCTTTAGAATTAATTCTTTGCTTCCTTTTTTTGTTATTTATGGGTTCTTTTTTCGTAGATTCATACATTTCCCTAAATGTAATGTTTAGTGAATGCTCTGGTGAATTTACTTGCAACCAGTTCATATTGTTGCAACCAGTTCATATTGTTATCATCATCTAGTGCTGGTGTATTTGGGAGTTCCTTTCAAATATCTTCTGCCTCATTCCTCTGAATCTCCTCCCTCTTATTATGAAAATCTCTCAGGAATTTATAAAGTTTTTTAGTTTCTGTTATTTTATCAAACCTATCCAATTTATTCTTGTTTTCCTTATCCAATTCTTGATAATAAACATCTCCCTTAAATTCATTAAATTTTTCCCTGATATCCTTTATTTGATCTCCCAAGCTTTTTACTTTTTTATTTCTATATTTGATTAGGATATTCATGAACTTAATGGAGCATTCCTCCAGGGCTGAATCCCATTCGGTCAATAATTCGACCTCTGTGTTATCCATAATAGGAGATTTTGTTAGACTTAACCCTTTGGGTATGATATTATATTTTAAATATCTCTCTAAATTATTACTGTCATGCCAGTTAAGTATCTGTTTACGACTTATTTTCTCCAACTTCTCCAGTAATTGTTTGGGATTTGAAAGATTGATATTCTCCAAATTTAGAGTTTCTTCCTGACTAATTGAAAAATGTTTATGTTTCTTTAAAGGGTTAAAATAATCCCCATATTCAAACTATGACATTCTAAATGTAAAAAAAGGGGATTTAACTAAGAAATCACTGCCCTGCAAGCTCTTAGAGGGAAAAGTTAAATAATTAAGAAAAGGGTGGGGAGTTAAAAGTGCTAGGCAGTCACTGTCTTAGTAATTCAGTAATTAAACAGGTGGTATTTCCCCACAGCAGCTACTACTTAAAAAGTATGATATGTGCCTGCCCTCTATAGTATAATCAATACTGAAATAAAATATTAGTACAAATGTTTGTAGAGCGCTTAATAGGAAAATATCTAAAAATATATCTAAAATCTCTTGCTTTAAGAGTATGTGAATATATGATACACAGGACTGTGCAAATAATAATTCTATGTCACCGTTAATTGACACACTGCAATATATAAAACATATACATAAGTAGCGGTATGAATGTACCAATAAAAATATGGATATATAAATAATCAAATAAAAAGTTGAAATGTTAAAAAAGTTAAAAAAATCTTCTATAATATAAAGAAATTCCTTAAAGTATGTAGAAGTTCCTTATATATATCTTCCTTAAATATCTTCTCAGTCTTATTTAAAATCCAAGAGGAAACCAGAATTTGTTATTTTGATACATGTAATATGGTTGATAATAATAACACACGGCTAGATTACAAGTTTTGTCTGTAATGGTGTGTGGTGCTAACAAGCATTTTATGCTCACCACTCACCTACAGAAACACTGGTATTAGGGGTTTTTACAAACCCGGCGTTAGCTACAGAAAAGTGAGCGTTTAGAGCAAAATTTAGCTCTACATCTCACCTCAATACCAGCGCTACTTACGGTAGCGGGTGAGCTGGCAAAACGTGCTTGTGCACGATTTCCCCATAGGAATCAATGGGGGAGAGCCGGCTGAAAAAAAACCTAACACCTGCAAAAAAGCAGCGTTAAAGCTCCTAACGCAGCCCCATTGATTCCTATGGGGAAATACTTTTTATGTCTACACCTAACATCCTAACATGAACCCCAAGTCTAAACACCCCTAATCTTACACTTATTAACCCCTAATCTGCCACCCCCGACATCGCTGACACCTACATTATATTATTAACCCCTAATCTGCCGCCCCCAACATCGCCGACACCTACATTATATTTATTAACCCCTAATCTGCCGCCCCCAATGTCGCCGCCACCTACCTACACTTATTAACCCCTAATCTGCATCCCCCAACGTCGCCGTCACTATATTAAAAGTTCTTAACCCCTAAACCTAAGTCTAACCCCTAACCCTAACACCCCTAACTTAAATATAATTTAAATAAATATAAATAAAATAACTACAATTAACTGAATTATTCCTATTTAAAACTAAATACTTACCTATAAAATAAACCCTAAGCTAGCTACAATATAACTAATAGTTACATTGTAGCTAGTTTAGGATTTATTTTTATTTTACAGGCAACTTTGTATTTATTTTAACTTGGTACAATAGTTATTAAATAGTTATTTACTATTTAATAGCTACCTAGTTAAAATAAAGTCAAATTTACCTGTAAAATAAAACTTAACCTAAGTACAATTACACCTAACACTACACTAAAATTAAATTAAATCCCTAAATTAACTACAATTAAATACAATTAAATACAATTATCTAAAGTACAGAAAAAACCCCCCACTAAATTACAGAAAATAGTAAAATAATTACAAGTTTTTTAAAACTAATTACACCTAATCCCCCTAATAAAATAAAAAAGCCCCCCAAAATAATAAAAAGCCCTACCCTATACTAAATTACAAATAGCCCTTAAAAGGGCCTTTTGGTGGGCATTGCCCCAAAGTAATCTCTTTTACCTGTAAAAATAAGTACAATACCCCCCAACATTACAACCCACCACCCACACACCCAACCCTACTCTAAAACCCACCCCAATCCCCCCTTAATAAAACAATAACACCTGAAGATCACCCTACCTTGAGAAGTCTTCACTCAACCGAGCCGAAGTCCTCAACGAAGCCGGGCGAAGTGGTCCTCCAGACGGGCAGAATTCTTCATCCAAGCCGGGAAGAAGAGGTCCTCCAGACGGGCAGAAGTCTTCATCCAGACGGCATCTTCTATCTTCATCCAACTGGCGTGGAGCGGGTCCATCTTCAAGACATCCGCAACGGAGCCTCCTATTCAATCAACATCTTCTTACTAAATGAAGGTTCCTTTAAATGATGTCATCCAAGATGGCATCCTTTGAATTCAGATTGGCTGATAGAAATCAGCCAATCGGAATTAAGGTAGAAAAATCCTATTGGCTGATGCAATCAGCCAATAGGATTGAGCTCGCATACTATTGGCTGATTGGAACAGCCAATAGAATGCCAGCTCAATCCTTTTTGGCTGATTGGATCATCCAATAGGATTGAACTTCAATCCTATTGGCTGATTGCATCAGCCAATAGGATTTTTTCTACCTTAATTCTGATTGGCTGATATAATTCAATCAGCCAATCGGAATTGAAGGGACGCCATCTTGGAGGATGTCACTTAAAGGAACCATCATTTAGTAAGAAGACGTCGAAAGAAGAGGATGCTCTGCGTCGGATGTCTTGAAGATGGACCCGCTCCACGCCGGATGGATGAAGATAGAAGATGCTGTCTGGATAAAGACTTCTGCCCGTCTGGAGGACCTCTTCTTCCCTGGCTTAGATGAAGACTTCTGCCTGTCTGAAGGACCACTTCGCCGGCTTCGTTGAGGACTTTGGCCCGGTTGGGTAAAGACTTCTCAAGGTAGGGTGATCTTCAAGGGGAGTTAGTGTTAGGTATTATTAAGGGGGGATTGAGTGGGTTTAGAGTAGGGTTGGGTGTGTGGTGGTGGTGTGTTTTAATGTTGTATTGTACTTTTTTTTACAGGTAAAAGAGCTGATTACTTTGGGGCAATGCCCCTCAAAAGGCCCTTTTAAGGGCTATTTGTAATTTAGTATAGGGTAGGGTTTTTTTTATTATTTTGGGGGGCTTTTTTATTTTTTTAGGGGGGATTAGATTAGGGTGTAATTAGTTTAAAAAAACTTGTATTGTTTTATTATTTCGTACTTTAGATAATTGTATTAAATTGTATTTAATTGTAGTTAATTTAGTGAATTAATTTAATTATAGTGTAGTGTAAGGTGTAATTGTAACTTAGGTTAGGTTTTATTTTACAGGTAAATTTGACTTTATTTTAACTAGGTAGCTATTAAATAGTTATTAACTATTTAATAACTATAGTTCCTAGTTAAAATAAATACAAAGTTGCCTTAAAATAAAAAAAATCCTAAAATAGCTACAATGTTACTATTAGTTATATTGCAGCTAGCTTAGGGTTTATTTTATAGGTAAGTATTTAGTTTTTAAATAGGAATAATTCAGTTAATTGTAGTAATTTTATTTAGATTTATTTAAGTTAGGGGATGTTAGGGTTAGGGTTAGACTTAGATTTAGTGGTTAATACATTTAATATAGTTGCGGCGACGTTGGGGGCGGCAGATTAGGGGTTAATAAATGTAGGTAGGTGTTGGCGTTGTTAGGGACGGCAGATTAGGGGTTAATAAAATGTAACTAGTGTTTTTATATTTTTTATAGTGGCGGCGATGTCCGGTTCGGCAGATTAGGGGTTAAAAATTTTATTTTAGTGTTTGCGGGATGTGGGGGGGGCCTCGGTTTAGGGGTTTATAGGTAGTTATGGGTGTTAGTGTACTTTTAGCACTTTAGTTAAGAGTTTTATACTACGGCGTTAGCCCATAAAACTCTTAACTACTGACTTTAAAATGCGGTACCAGGCTTGACAGGAGAGGGTCTTACCACTCACTTTTTGGAAGAATCGTAATACCGGCATTAGGCAATTCCCATTGAAAAAATAGGGATACGCAATTGACGTAAGTGGATTTGCGGAATGTTTCGAGTCTGGCCAAAAAAGTAAGCGTGTGAGCCTGTCATTTCAAGACTCGTAATACCAGCGGGAATTTAAAAGCTACGTTGCGACCCTCTCAACGCTGCATTTTAAGGCTAATGCAAGACTCGTAATCTAGGCAACAGTTTCTCAAATAAATCCAGAGTAAGGGGAATAGAATGGCCGACCCCGTCGGGGTTCCTACTTACTTTCCTTACCCCCAATCTTATGAGGTAAGTGCCGCACAGTAAGAAGAATGATCCACGACTAGCCTGCAAAAACCTCTCTTCTCTGCTGCTTGGAGTCAGTATAAGAATAGGCGTTCTGTAAATAGTCCTTACGCGTTTCGAAGGTATATGACCGTCTGGTCCCTTCTTCATCAGAGGAGTCAATTACAGAATGTGACAAACTGCGGCTTTTGAAGACGAGGCGGTGGGATTTAGATACAAATATTGCACACCAGAGTCCATTAGTAAGAGGATAAAATATATATTTATATATACACCTTGGTTTTAAATTGAGAAAGAACTTCTAATTACAGCAACACTTTTTAATAATTTTAAGGATATTCATCAAATCATTATTATTTTACTAACTTTATATATATATAATAATTTTCTTTTTATTCCTTCACCAACGATTTCAGATAATATATTGTAATAATAAAGAAATTCAGAAGATATTTTTCAATATTAATACTAATCCTGAAATAGGTATAGCATCAGAATAACATGATTACACAACAGTTGGGGCATAAGAAGCATTAGGCAGCATAGATAAGTGCACACAATGAAAGGTATTACAAGCACTGAAGTGATTTCTCTTTTATCATTTTTATCATTATTTTCAAGATTATTTTGAACTAAAGGTTCTAATACGGATTAAATATAAATGAATTATAAAGGATTTAAGAAATCTATATAAATGAAATGTGTTATTATGTGTTTTTAATGAATTGGTTATATGCTTTGAAGAGGTTAAGGAACTTCTGTAGGAGTAAATTATTGTGTGATTTCATTGTATTTTATTGCACTTTATAGTCTAATGGCTAGATTTAGAGTTGGGCGGTAGCCGTCAAAACCAGCGTTAGAGGCTCCTAACACTGTTTTTTACCGCCCTCTGGTATTTGGAGCCAGTCATTAAAGGGTCTAACGCTCACTTTTCAGCCGCAACTTTTCCATACCGCAGATCCCCTTATGTCAATTGCGTATCCTATCTTTTCAATGGGATCTTTCTAACGCCGGTATTTAGAGTCATGTCTGAAGTGAGCGTTAGAAATCTAACGACAAAACTCCAGCCGCAGAAAAAAGTCAGTAGTTAAGAGCTTTCTGGGCTAACGCCGGTTTATAAAGCTCTTAACTACTGTGCTCTAAAGTACACTAACACCCATAAACTACCTATGTACCCCTAAACCAAGGTCCCCCCACATTGCCGCCACTCTATTAAATTTTTTTAACCCCTAATCTGCCGCTCTGTACATCGCAGCCAGCTACGTTATCCCTATGTACCCCTAATCTGCTGCCCCTAACCCCCAACCCCTATTATATTTATTAACCCCTAATCTGCCCCCCTCACCGTCGCCTCCACCTGCCTACACTTATTAACCCCTAATCTGCTGAGCGGACCGCACCGCTACTATAATAAAGTTATTAACCCCTAATCCGCCTCACTCCCGCCTCAATAACCCCTATAATAAATAGATATTAACCCCTAATCTGCCCTCCCTAACATCGCCGACACACCTAACTTGCAAGTATAAACCCCTAATCTGCCGATCGGGAGCTCCACCGCTACTCTAAATAAATTGTTTAACCCCGTAAGCTACAATTCTAACACAAACAGCTAACACCCCCCTAAGGTTAAATAAAATTTTATTCTAAACAAAATAAATTAACTCTTATTAAATAAATTATTCCTATTTAAAGCTAAAATACTTTACCTGTAAAAAGAAACCCTAATATAGCTACAATATAAATTATAATTATATTGTAGCTATTTTAGAATTATATTTATTTTTACAGGCAACTTTGTATTATTTTAACCAGGTACAATAGCGTATTAAATTAGTTAATAACTATTTAATAGCTAAATATGTTAAAATAATTACAAAATTACCTGGTAAAATAAATCCTAACCTAAGTTACAATTAAACCTAACACTACACTATTAATAAATTATTAAATAAACTACCTACAATTATCTACAATTAAACCTAACACTACACTATCAATAAATTAATTAAATAAAATACCTACAAATAACTACAATTAAATAAACTAACAAAAGTACAAAAAATAAAAAAGAAACTAAGTTACAAAAAATAAAAAATATTTACAACATTAGAAAAATATTACAACAATTTTTAAACTAATTACACCTACTCTAAGCCCCCTAATAAAATAACAAAGCCCCCCCAAAATAAAAAAATGCCCTACCCTATCTAAATTTAAAAAGTTCAAAGCTCTTTTACTACCAGCCCTGAACAGGGGCCCTTTGCGGGTGCATGCCCCCAAAGAATTCAGCTCTTTTGCCTGTAAAAAAAAACACACACAATACCCCACCCCAACATTACAAACCCACCACCCACAGTACCCCTAATCTAACCAAACCCCCCTTAAATAAACCTAACACTAAGCCCCTGAAGATCTTCCTACCTTATCTTCACCATGCCAGGTTCATCGGATCCGGTCCACGGGTAAGTCTTGATCCAAGCCCTCGGAAGTGTTGATCCAAGCCCAAGCGGGGGGTGCTGAAGAGTGACGTCCATCCTCGGGCTGAAGTCTGGATCCAAGCGGTGCGGCTGAAGAAATCCATCATCGGGCTGAAGTCTGGATCCAAGCGGCGGCTGAAGAAGTCCATCATCGGGATGAAGTCCTTCTATGAAGCAGCATCTTCAATCTTCTTTCTTCCAGAGCCATCATCTTCCAGCCGATGCGGAGCCATCCTTCTTCACCGACGGACTAACGACGAATGACGGTTCCTTTAAATGATGTCATCCAAGATGGCGGTCCCTCGAATTCCGAATGGGCTGATAGGATTCTATCAGCCAATCGGGAATTAAGGTAGGAAAATTCTGATTGGCTGATGTAATCAGATTGAGCTCGGCATTCTATTGGCTTGTTCCAATCAGCCAATAGAATGCGAGCTCATTCAGCCAATCAGAATTGTCCTACCTTAATTCGATTGGCTGATAGAATCCTATCAGCCATCAGAATTCGAGGGACTCGCCATCTGGATGACGTCCCTTAAAGGAACCTTCATTCGTCGGTTAGTCCGTCGGTGAAGAAGGATGGCTCCGCGTCGGCTGGAAGATGATGGCTCCGAAGAAAGAAGATTGAAGATGCTGCTTCATAGAAGGACTTCATCCCAAATGATGGACTTCTTCAGCCGCCGCTTGGATCCAGACTTCAGCCCGTGGATGATGGATTTCTTCAGCCGCCGCTTGGATCCAGACTTCTGCCCGAGATGGAACGCACTCTTCAGCCCCACCGCTTGGGCTTGGATCAAGACTTCGGACCCTCTTCTGGACCAATCGGTTGAACCTGGCATGGTGAAGACAAGGTAGGGGAGATCTTCAGGGGCTTAGTGTTAGGTTTATTTAGGGGGGTTGGGGTTAGATTAGGGGTTGTGGGTGGTGGGTTGTAATGTTGGGGGGGTATTGTATGTGTTTTCTTTACAGACAAAAGAAGCTGAATTCTTTGGGACCATGCCCCGCAAAAGGGCCATTTTCAGGGCTGTGTAAGGTAAAAAGAGCTTTGAACTTTTTTTAATTTAGAATAGGGTAGGACATTTTTTATTTTGGGGGCTTTGTTATTTTTATAAGGGGGCCTTAGAGTAGGTGTAATTAGTTTAAAATTGTTGTAATATTTTTCTAATGTTTGTAAATATTTTTTTATTTATTGTTAACTTAGTTATTTTTTATTTTTTGTACTTAGTTGTTTATTTCATTGTATTTATTTGTAGGAATTGTATTTAATTTATTTATTGATAGTGTAGTGTCTAGGTTTAATTGTAACTTAGGTTAGGATTTCTTTTACAGGTAATTTTGTAATTATTTTAACTATTTTAGCTATTAAATAGTTATTTACTATTTAATAGCTATTGTACCTGGTTAAAATATTACAAAGTATGCCTGTAAAACATAAATATTAATCCTAAAATAGCTATAATAAATTATAATTTATATTGTAGCTATATTAGGGTTTATGTTACAGGTAAGTATTTAGCTTTAAATAGGAATAATTTATTTAATAAGACTTAATTTATTTCGTTAGAATAAAATTATATTTAACTTAGGGGGGTGTTAGTGTTAGGGTTAGACTTTGCTTTAGGGGTTAATCCATTTATTACAGTAGCGGCGAGATTCGGTCGGCAGATTAGGGGTTAATAATTGAAGTTAGGTGTCGGCGATGTTAGGGAGGGCAGATTAGGGGTTAATACTATTTATTATAGGGTTATTGAGGCGGGAGTGAGGCCTGATTAGGGGTTAATAACTTTATTATAGTAGCGGTGCGGTCCGCTCGGCAGATTAGGGGTTAATAAGTGTAGGCAGGTAGAGGCGACATTGTGGGGGGCAGATTAGGGGTTAATAAATATAATATAGGGGTCGGCGGTGTTAGGGGCAGCAGATTAGGGGTACACAGGGATAATGTAGGTAGCAGCGGTTTACGGAGCGGCAGATTAGGGGTTAAAAAAATATGCAGGTGTCAGCGATAGCGGGGGCGGCAGATTAGGGGTTAATAAGTGTAAGGTTAGGGGGTGTTTAGACTTGGGTACACTGTGTAGAGTGTTAGGTGCAGACGTAGGAAGTGTGTCCCCATAGAAAACAATGGGCTAGCGTTAGGAGGCTGAACGCTGCTTTTTTGCAGCTCAAACAGCCCCATTGTTTTCTATGGGGATATCGTGCACGAGCACATTTTTGAAGCTGGCCGCGTCCGTAAGCACCGCTTGGTATCTAGAGTTGGCAGTTGGGGCGTAGGGAAGAAAAAAATTATGCTCTACGCTCCCTTTTGGCGCCTAACGCACTGAAAACCCAGCCATTCTGCGAACTCTAAATACCAGCGGTATTTAAAAGGTGCGGGAGAAAAAAAGCACTGCGTAGCTAACGCACCCCCTTTGGCCGCAGGAACTCTAAATTAGGCGTATGATTTTCCAAAGTTTTTTAAGGGGATATTGTTATTTTCAGTTTTTTTATATATGTTGTATGTATATTATTTCAAATAAGTATATTAAAATGTCAAAATATTTCATTAAGAACAACTAGTGCAACACAGGTTGTTTACATTCAATTTGGTATTTAACGTCAGTTAGATCATTTGATCGCAATGTGAACGAACCAAATTCACTTAATGAGAACTCTTTGCTATTAACTCATGGTGTTTGTATACATTATATGTCACTCAATCATGTGACCGCAATGTAACCAATTAGAAATCCAGTTTCAAGGGTGCGTGCTTGGCCGTTTCGTGCTTCAAAAGCATTGTTTGTCACTTTCTGTAATTGACTCCTCTGATGAAGAAGGGACCAGGCGGTCATATACCTTTGAAACGCATAGGACTATTTACAGAACGGACTATTCTTAAACTTTTATGACAGTGCATCGATTTTCGTATGAAGGGACTAACCAAACTATTTAAACTGGTTTCCAATCAATGCTTTCACATTAACTCATATTACATTGAGGTGGAACACTGTAAGCAGCCAATTTTTAGAGTGTTTTGTTTTTGTTACACAAATAAAAGTACAATAATGCACTATTTTTTGTTCTTTCTTTTTACTTGCAGTGTACTTCATATCTGTGCACTCCGGAGATTACTCTACCGACTCCAAGCAGCAAAGAAGAGGGGTTTTTGCAGGCTAGTCGTGGATCATCCTTCTTACAGTCGTGGATCATCCTTCTTACTGTGCGGCACTTACCTCAAAGATTGGGGGTAAGGAAAGTAAGTAGGAACCCGACGGGGTCAGCCATTCTTTTCCCCTCTTACTCTGGATTTATTTGCGAAACTGTGTTAATATGATCAACCATATTACATGTATCAAAATAACAAATTCTGGTTTCCTCTTGGATTTTAAATAAGCTGAGAAGATATATAAGGAAGATATATAAGAACTTCTACATAATTTAAGGAATTTCTTTATATTATAGATAGATTTTTTTAACTTTTTTAACATTTTAAACTTTTTATCCCGATTATTTATATATCCATATTTTTATTGGGTACATTCATACCGCTACTTATTTATATGTTTTATATATTGCAGTGTGTCAATTAACGGTGACATAGAATTATTATTTGCACAGTCCTGTGTATCATATATTCACATACTCTTAAAACAAGAGATTTTAGATATATTTTAGATATTTTCCTATTACGCGCTCTACAAACATTTGTACTAATAATATATATATATATATAATATATTATTATATATATAAAAATATATATTTATGTATATATATATATATATGTGTGTGTGTAAAACAAGTGTTTCTTTATTTTTCAAGGAGAATTTAAATAGCAATTTTAACGTCTGTAACATCGTCGTTTTTTTTGAGATATAGGTATACTCATAAATCAGCCCCGTCCCCCTTTTGACCCCCCCCTTATGTGGATCTTCGTGAAGTGGTAAAACACTTGTTTCTTTATTTTTCAAGGAGAATCTAAATACCAAGACGTAACATTGACTTTTTGTTAGATATAGGTAACCTCATATATCAGCCCCTTTTGACCCCCCTTAAGTGGATTTTGGGGCAATGGTTAAACACGTGTTTCTTTATTTTTCAAGGAGAATCTAAAATAGCAATTTTTATTTATGTAACATCATCGTTTTTTTTAGATTTAGGTATCCTCATGAATCAACCCCCCTTCTTTTGATTCCCCTTAAATGGATTTTGGGGAAATGGTAAAAACACATTTTTCTTTATATTTCAAGGAGAATCTAAATTCCAATTTTCACATCTGTAACATAATCGATTTTTGAGATATAGGTATCCTCATAAATCAGCCCCCCTCTTTTGACCCCCCTTAAGTGGATTTTTGGGAAAAGGTAAAACACAGGTTTCTTTATTTTTCAAGGAGAATTTAAATACAATTTTCACGTCTATAACATCGTAGGTTTTTTATATATAAGTATCCTCATAAAATCACCCCCCTCCTCTTTTGACCCCCTTAAGTTGATTTGGGGGAAATTATATAACACTTGTTTCTTTATTTTTCAAGGAGAATCTAAATACCAATTTTCACATCTGTAACATTGTCGGTTTTTGAGATATAGGTATCCTCATAAATCAGCCCCCTCTTTTGACCCCCTTTAAGTGGATTTTGGGGAAATGGTAAAACACGTGTTTCTTTATTTTTCAAGGAGAATCTAAATACCATTTTTCACATCTGTAACATTTTTGGTTTTTGAGATATAGGTAACCTCATAAATCAGCCCCCCTCCCCTTTTTTGACCCCTCTAAAGTGGATTTTGGGGGAAATGGTAAAACAAGTGTTTCTTTATTTTTCAAGGAGAATCTAAATACCAATTTTCATGCCTGTTTTTGAGATATAGGTATCCTTATAAATCAGCCCCCCCCCCTTAAGTGGATTTTGGGGAAATTGTAAACCACGTGTTTCTTTATTTTTCAAGGAGAATCAAATACCAATTTTCACATCTGTAACCTCATCGGTTTTTGAGATATACTTATCCCCATAAATAAACCCTCCTCTTTTGACCCCGCTTAGGGACGTACTTTCCAAAAATCCTTCCTTTGTGGGTGCCTACATCATTAAAAACAACGTACCTTCAAATTTCCCCATTCCTAGGTTAAACGGTTTGAGCTCGGTCATTGATGAGTCAATCGGTCATTCAGTCAGTCAGGCAAGACTTCTTTTATATATATAGATATATCAATGTAAATATTCTATATCTGATTAGATAGGTATATATACTTTTAAAAAATCATATATATATATTTAAAATAAAAAACTTCTAATTGAAGAACATAGGAATGTAAAGTTTTTGTGTAACACCTTCGGGTTTCGAGACAGTTGGTCTAGCACAGTGTCAGGTTAGTTCGCAATCGATAGCTTAGTTTTTGTTTTTTTTTGCACAGCCCATAAAGTCTATGGAGAGATGAAGTTAGCACGGTAGTAATTATCCGAAATCCTGAAGTTAGCGCATATTTAGGTCTTTCACCTCACACGCTAACTTTTTACTTTCAACTTGTATTACACACGCTAACCCAGCCGCAATCAATTTGTACTTTGAGCTCAGTTAGCGTGCAAACGTAAAAATAATTTAGCTCACCACTTGTAATCTAGCCCTATATGTATAACATTGTTGTAAACAAACTGTGGCCCATAGTGCTTACGATATGTGCCGCTCCTGAGTCTACCTTGGTATATTCTTTCTTAAAAATAAGAAGTACATTTGCTAATTATTATTTTTTTCTCTTTTTTTTTAGAATCATGAAAGTTTATTTTTGAATACTATGCCCCTTTAAGGTTTTATATCCGTTTAAAATATACTTACAGTGTGGTTAAAAATAGTATTAGCATTTGTAAAATATAATACTCATTTATTAAAACAGAATGCTTTATAATCATTTTAAATTCTGTGCAAAAATTAAGTTAAAGGGGCATAAAACCCCACATTTTCTTTCATGATTCAGATAGAGAATACAATTTTAAACAATTTCTAATTTACTTCTATTAAATAATTTGTTCATTCTCTTGGTATCATTTGTTGAAGGAGCAGCAATGCAACTACTGGTTTCTAACTGAACACTTGGGTGAGCCAATGACAATTAGTATATATATGCAGCCACCAATCAGCAGCGAGAACCTAGGTTCTTTGCTGCTCCTGAGTCTACCTAGATAAACCTTTCAGCAAAGGATAACAAGAGAAGGAAGCAAATTAAATAATAGAAGTCAATTGGAAAGTTGTTTAAAATTGTATTCTCTCTCTGAAAAATGTTGAGTTTCATGTCCCTTTAAGAAAATACATACTTTTTAATAACTAAGTTCAGAGACGCTGATAGAACATTTCTCAAGTATTTGTATTTCACCTTCAAAATTATTTAGATAAGTAGCAAGCAATGTTTTTATCCTCAAGGGGGTAAAAGACCTCTATTTTTCAATAAGAGCTAGTGACAGAATCATTTACTGCAGGGAAGCCGGCAATTTGACAACTTACGGGAATGATTAATGATAGATTTAGCTTCTACTGCTGGAATATACCTCTTACAAACAGTCTTTCTAAAATGTACACATTGAATGTCTGGTGGGAACTTCAAAGGGATATTCTGGTCAAATCATAAATGCACATAGATTAATTACATCTTTGGATAGAAACATACTTACAATATAAATATATATTTATTGGTAGGGATGGACGAATGTTTTGCAACATTCAAAAAATGAAACTAATTTGAACACATTAGTTTGTTCTTTTTGAATTTCGAATGTTTGTACAACATTCTAACATTGGTTTAATGTAATAGTATTTCTAATGCTTTCTTTAAATGTAATATTCTATTGGAATTTTTCTAATAATTCTATTTGAATTATGCAATATTCAAATTTATATATTTGTAATAGTATTTCTAATGCTTTCTTTAAATGTAATATTCAAATTATGCAATATTCAAAATAGAAACATTCAAATGTATATATTTGTATCTATTATGTATCAATTTTCTAAATTCCCCACAAAAACTATTGAACATCTGAAAAGTATTTGTTAAATTGAATGTTACATTTGAAATTTCAAATGTTGACAATTCGATCTAATTATGAACATTCGAAATCGAAAGTGACATTCAAAAACTGTAAATAGCATTTGATTATAGAATTTTTAAGAATATTCGTTCTTATCAACATTCGATTATGCAAATCAAATTTGTCAGATTTTTTTTTTCTGACAAATTTCAGTTATGCCTATTTCCACTCACCAAGCTCCAAAACCAAGCTCCAAAAATAAGCTCAATGCTGTTGATTGCCGCCATCTTTGGCATTTGTTTTCTAATGAAAAATATAAATGTGCATGTCTAATTTGGAGGGTCAGGGTTCTCTTTTAAATGTAATGCAGTTCAGCCTCTCTGAGGGGAGTGGAAACACTTCAGTGTGCAGAGTTAAAGTGATTATAAACTATCTGTATGTGCACATTAACGAGACAGTCTACACCATAATTGTTATTGTTTAAAAAGATAGATAACGCATTTACTACCCATTTCCCCGCTTTGCACAACCAACATTGTTATATTAATATACTTTATAACATTTAAACCTCTAAATGTCTGCTTGTTTCTACAACTACAGACAGCCTCTTATCACGTGCTTTTTTATTTGCTTTTCACAGCAAGAGACTGCTAATCCATGTGTGCCATATAGATAATATTGTGCTCTCTCCTGTTGAGTTGTGAATGACACAGCACTAATTGGCTAAAACGTAAGTCAATACATAATAAATAAATAAATAAATAGCCCTTAGATAAGGGGGCTGCCAGCAGAGGCTTAGATACAGTTGACAGTATATTAATATAACCATGTTGGCTTGTCAAAATTGTGGAATGGGTAATAAAGGGATTATCTATCTTTTTTAAACAATAAATATTTTGGAGTAGACTTCCCTTTAAAGGGATATTAAACCCATTTTTTTTCTTTAATGATTCAGATTGAGCATAACATTTTAAGCAACGTTCTAATTTACGCCTGTAATCATTTTTTTGTTCTCTTGTTATCTTTATTTGAAAAGCAGGAATTGAAGCTTCAGAGCCGGCCTATTGTTGGTTCAGACCTGGGTAGCGCTTGCTGATTGGTGTAGCCAAATTAGCCACCAGGGTGCTGAACCAAAAATGGGCCGACTCCTAGGCTTTACATTATTGCTTTTTCAAATAAAGATACCAAGAGAACGAAGAAAAATGATAGTAAAAGTAAATTAGAAAGTTTCTTAAAACTGAATGCTCTATCTTAATCATGAAATAAAAATTAGGGTTTAATATCCCTTTAAGGGCTAGATTACGTGTGGCCGCTAACTGTTGCGCATGAACAATAAGGGGTATAGTGTGGCTTTTTGCATGCATTGGAATTAGCACACAGTAATACAAGTTGAAAGTGATCGTGTTAGCTTGAGCTCAATTTAATTAAATGCCTGTCACGTTAGCTTGACTTCAGGGTTCTAGTTAAACTATTACACTCAACTAAAACGTTACAGAAAACACATCAAAAATACATTGTACAGTACAGATACACTCTAATAACACTGTCTAATAAAAAATGTATTCAAAAATATTGCATACAAATGTTATAAGGGCTCAAAAAGGGTTGCAAAAGGATTTAACATAGAGATACATACATACACATGTCTAAATATATACATATATATATGTGTGTGTGTGTCTATGTGGACATATGTATTTATGTATTTATATGTGTATGTATGTATGTATTTGCAGACATATATACACATATAAACACATAAACACATATGTACACAAGTGCATTGGAGCCCTTTGCAGTTAAGTACATAAATACATGTTAAGGCATATTTATGCAATATTCATTTTTAATAAAAATTTTAATTATGTATTTACTGTAAATATTTCACATTCCAATGTTCTTCACATATGGGAATATGTTCTTAGTATTTTTAAATAGATATTCCCATATATATCTGTATATATCTTTACATATATATAATTGTATGCGCTAACCCAATGAGCGCAAATTTAGTTTGTGCTTGTGCGGTTATGTTTACTTTCAACTTGTAATTAGTGATGTCGTGAACTTAAAATTTTCCGTTCGCGAATGGCGGACTCAAACTTCCTCAACTGTTCGCGAACCGGGTGAACCGCCATTGACTTCAATAGGCAGGCGAATTTCTGGCCACAATAGTGATGGAAAAGTTGTTTCAAGGGGACTAACACCTGGACTGTGGCATGCCGGAGGGGGATCCATGGCAAAACTCCCACGGAAAATTTACATAGTTGATGCAGAGTCTGGTTTTAAGCCATAAAGGGCATAAATCACCTAACATTCCTAAATTGTTTGGAATAACATGCTTTAAAACATCAGGTATGATGTTGTATCGATCAGGTAGTGTAAGGGTTACTCCCACTTCACAGTGACAGACCAAACTCCCCGTTTAACGCACCGCAAACAACCGCAAACAGTCCATTTGCACAACCACGAGATAGATAGATTTGATAGATACATAGATACATAGATTAGATAGATAGATCAATAGATGCAATATACATTTGATAGATACGATAGATAGATAGATTTGATAGATAAATAGATAGATTTGATAGATATATCATTTCCCAAACAGAGAATTACAAGACGTGCGGTTGGGACCCATGGTAAGGTTCCCAGAGGCAGTTGCGGCGCCAGGGGACGTGTATATGGCATGGATTTTAGGAACCGGGAGATGGAAAAAGATGCTTGGTCGGTCCTCCTACTTCAAATTTTGGGCACTGCGCGTGCAATCTACTGTGCCACCAGATATGAGTGGTGTGTTAAGTAGTACTATTCTGATCAGTTTTATACCTGTTACTCCCCCTATCGGGGGAGGTGTATATGGCATGGATTTTAGGAACCGGGAGATAGAAAAAGATGCTTGGTCGGTCCTCCTACTTCAAATTTGGGGCACTGTGCATGCAATCGTGGCCAGACTTTTAGCCGACAGCCATTTGGCCGACAGACATTTGTCCAACGGACATTTGGCCGAAACACAAGTGGCTGTCACAAAACAGTCCGGCTACGAGATGGATAGATTTGATAGATAGATAGATAATAGATTACATAGATCAATAGATGCAATATACATTTGATAGATACAATAGATAGTTAGATTTGATAGATTAAATAGATAGATTTGATAGATATATAATTTCCCAGACAGAGAATTAAAGACGTGCGGATCTGTGACCATGGATAAGGTTCCCAGAGGCAGTTGCGGCACCAGGCAACGTGTATTATGGCATGGATTTTAAGAACCGGAGATGGAAAAAGATGCTTGGTTCGGTCCTCCTACTTCAAATTTGGGGCCACTGCAGCGTGCAAGCGTGGCCCGGACTTTTAGCCGACCGTACATTTGTCCACACGGACATTTGGCCAAAACACAAGTGGCTGTCACAAAACAGTCCGGCCACGAGATAGATAGATTTGATATATAGATACATAGATTACATAGATCAATAGATGCAATATACATTTGATAGATACGTAGATAGTTAGATAGATTTGATAGATAAATAGATAGATTTGATAGATATATAATTTTCCCAGACAGAGAATTACAAGACGTTCGGTTCTGGGACCCATGGTAAGGTTCCCAGAGGCAGTTGCGGCACCAGGCAACATGTATATGGCATGGATTTCTAAGAAACTGGGAGATGGAAAAAGATGCTTGGTCGGTCCCTCCTACTTTCAAATTTGGGGCACTGCGCGTGCAAAGCGTGGCCGGACTTTTAGCCGACGGACATTTGTCCAACGGACATTTGGCCAAAACACAAGTGGCTGTCACAAAACAGTCGGCCACGAGGATAGATAGATTTGATATATAGATACATAGATTACATAGATCATAGATGCAATATACATTTGATAGATACGATGATAGTTAGATAGATTTGATAGATAAATAGATAGTTTTGATAGATATATAATTTCCCAGACAGAGGAATTACAAGACGTGCGGTCTGGGACCCATGGTCAGTTTCCAGAGGCAGTTGCGGCTCCAGGGGACGTGTATATGGCATGGATTTTAGGAACCCGGGAGATGGAAAAAGATGCTTGGTTGGTCCTCCTACTTCAAATTTGGGGCACTGCGCGTACAATCGTGGCCAGACTTTTAGCCGACGGACATTTGTCCAACGGACATTTGTCCGACGGGACATTTGGCCGAAACACAAGTGGCTGTCACAAAACAGTCCAGCCACGATAGATTTGATAGATAGATACATAGATTACATAGATCAATAGATGCAATATACATTTGATAGATACAATTGATAGTTAGATAGATTTGATAGATAAATAGATAGATTTGATAGATATATAATTTCCCAGACAGAGAATTACAAGACGTGCGGTCCTGTGACCCATGTAAGGTTCCCAGAGGCAGTGCGGCGCCAGGGGACGTGTATATGGCATGGATTTTAGGAACCGGGAAGATGGAAAAAAGATGCTTGGTCGATCCTCCTACTTCAAATTTGGGGCACTGCGCGTGCAATCGTTGGACGGGACTTTTAGCCGACGGCCATTTGTGTTTGTATCTTATTAAGATAGTGTAATACAATACGGTGTGAGGATCTCTAAAATGAGTAGGTAGGGTTGTGAATTTATCACGTGTCAAAAATAGTGTCCACCTATATATTTATAAAGGGTATATAATACGGTGTTAGGAATTTTAAGAAATAAGATATAGCCACTATGGGTAGAATTATAAACATTATAAAATTATGAAACCAATATAAAAAACAATCTGGAGATCTAGTATTAGAATATCAAATTAAAGGGACGTCTCCCAAATATACAGAAAGATCACATAAAATTATATTCAAGAGTAAAATCAATTCTCTCTATGAGTATTAATTGTATTGTTAAGGTTTACATACTATATAAAGCTGCCCTATGTAAATTTCCACCTTAAATTTTGAACACACCTTGGGACAAAGAAGAACAATACAATAATTCCACCTTAAATGACTGCAATCATATAGAACCAATCAGAAACGACTAATACCTTTAAATATACATTACAACAGTCACCAGGATTTGATAAAGCTCTCCTGAATGAAACGCGTCAACCTTGTTGACTGCTGACCCCTAATCTGGTGTGAGATAAGTACACAATAAGACCTTTTGATACTAAGTGGAAAACAGTTTCAATACTGCAACAACCGGGTTGTCTATTTACACACATATTGGAACTTTCTTCACTCCTGCGTGGCCTTAGCACTAAGTGCAGGATTTGTCAACATCACCTTTTTATTCCTATGAAGGATTTTCTATTATCTTCTGTCATCTAAAAGAAGTTACCTACCATCTATAACTTCCAGCCAATCCCACCCGAGAGACAAGTCGTGACGTCAGACGCCAAGACACATGCGGCGCTGCTCAGTCACTCGGGTAAGAAGGGGAGACGGATGCTGTGAACGGCTTCTAAGAAAATCAGGTAGACAGTTTTACTTGGAAGGCAAATGTAAGGTAACCTGTGTTATCTGAAGTAACATCGATCTAAGGAAAAAGCTAAAATTATTCCTACCTGTGTATATTTTGTTGTACGCTCACAACTTTTGAACTGTCAATTTGCCAATAAGCTGGGTACACGGATACCATATCAAACTACCTTATACGTTTTAAAGAAATGGACACTTGTGCATAAATTTATGTATGGGGCAGCTTATCTAAACGCTATCTAGATTGTTTTCAGATGCAATCGTTGGTTCATATATATGATTTTACTCTTTGAATATAATTTTAAGTGATCTTTCTGTATAATTTGGGAGACAAACCCTTTAATTTGATGTTCTAATACTAGATCTCCAGATTGTTTTTATATTGGTTTCATAATTTTAATAAGTATATAATCCTACCCATAGTGGCTATATCTTTATTTCTTAAATTCCTAACACCGTATTATATACACTTTATAAATATATAGGAGGGACATTATTTTTGACAGCTGATAAATTCACAACCCTACCTACTCATTTTAGAGATCCTCACACCGTATTGTATTACACTATCTTATAATAGATATAAACACATATGTGAACATAATTCCTAAAATCACGTTAATATTTCATGTGTTGAAAAACACTTACAGATATACCTTCAGCTAATTGCAGCGCACCTATCACTCCTAGTTGTGTAACTCTATCATTTTTTGAAAAGATAGAAGGATCTTTCTTTTTTTAGGTGTTTGGTATTTTTTAACTGCCAGCGCACTACTATAACCGCTCCATTTTTAGAGATACATAGATTACATAGATCAATAGATGCAATATACATTTGATAGATACGATTGATAGTTTGATTAGATTTGATAGATAAATAGTTAGATTTGATAGATATATAATTTCCCAGACAGAGAATACAAGACGTGCGGTCCTGACACCCATGGTAAGGTTACTTCCTTTTGCACAATCGAGTACAGGTTGGGGATTGCCTTTTGTGCAACAAGAAATTTCGGCCGGGTACCTTCCACTGCGGTGTCCCCTATCAGGGGATGTCTATATGGCATGGATTTTAGGAACCGGGAGATGGAAAAAGATGCTTGGTCGGTCCCTCCTACTTCAAATTTGGGGCACTGCGCGTGCAATCTAATGTGCCACCAGATAGGAGTGGTGTTTTAAGTAGTACTATTCCTATCAGTTTAATCCTGTTAAGTGTCTTTTTTTGTTTTGTTTTTGAAGCCACAGTGCAGCACCAGAGGCCAGAAAAATTTTGCATGTACATGCATGAAAAATTAGGTATTGTTGCAGCCGCTGCTGTAGCAGCGGCCAGAAAAATTGATGTTTGTTTCCCAGGCAAAGTGTCCTAAAACATTGCGGCTTGAACCCTAGTTGGTGGCGGATAAGTCACGCAAGTCATCCGGGCATTTGAAGATACAATACAGCAGCGTGTGGACCATTTTTAGCCCAAGGCAGCTCATGTCATCAGGCCTTTTTTACTCTAATGTATCGCCCAATGTCAGTCCCTTCGGGATCCATCCCTCATTCATCTTAATAAAGGTGAGGTAATCTAGACTTTTTTGACCTAGGCGACTTCTCTTCTCTTGTCTGTAGCTGTAGGGCGGATCAACACGTATCGGCAACAGAGCCTTTTTCAAGATGCCTTGAAAAGGCTCTGTTGCCGAAACGCGTTGATCCGCCCTACAGCTACAGACAAACTTGGCACCCAGGACCGTTGTCCTCTAACAGGAAGTTTGAAATAGAAATCCCTGTTAGTTAATGTACAGCGAGAGGAGCCACATACTGAAAAATATTTAAAAGGAATGAAGTGCGCGCACTTAATTTAAACAAGGACAACCTCTGATTAGGTCACAAAGAACCCACGTGACTCTATTGCCGAACCGGACAGCTGATATATCAAACACTGACAGGAAAAATAAGAATACACGGAGGAGCGTTTTTTATACATAAAGGTACTGTGTGACATCTCTAAATTGGAAACTTTTAAAGGAACTACAAAAAGGAACGACTGTGGGTAAACACCTGCTAGGAAAAGCCCTCTAATTAAAGCTTGCAACACTGTGTTTATAAGACACACAGCATTTTGAAAACACTCATTACAGACTATCAATACAGAAAAGGCTTATCATTGTTTTTACCATTGGTTCATACTGGTGTATGAAAGCTAACTATACTTATCAATCTGCAATGGTTTATTGTTACTGTATCAACCTATGCTAAGAAAAGCCCTCTAATTAAAGCTTGCAACACTGTGTCTAATAAGACACACCACTTTGAAACACCTGTTATATGCTACCAACACAGAAAAGGCTTATCATTGCTTTCAATATTAATTCATACTAGTGTTTGAAAAACTAACTCCCTCTTATCAATTTATAGTGGTTTATTGTTACTGTATCAACTTATGCCTCTACTAGTTTTCACTTTATTATATGCCCATCATCTAACATATTAGCAGCTATTGGAGTCTTTTCTATCAGAATTGTAGTTTAAATTAGAATTGTAGTTTTTAATGCATTATAACACCAGTGTTATTAAGTTTTTAGAATCTAATTTTTAGAACATTACTGTTTAATATTTTATTGCTATTAATGTCTGTAAGGAATTTTTATTTCTTAGCATGAACTTACTTAATAAATTAACATTATAACACTAATCTGCATACTATCCCTTTTTTCTCAATTTTTAATTAGGATCCATATTTTCTACCTAAAATCTAAAACTTGTGAGGATCCCTAGTTCCCAGTACTAATTTAATCACAAATATATTTAACTATATATTTTTGCACCCCTACTTTTCACTACAACAATTATCATCCATACTGCACGTATACTATATACACAAAAGATCTACCTGGTGGCATAGAGTCACTTTAAACTTACTGCTCTAACACTAATTTCACACCTACTTTTTTACCTTACATAAACAAGGAGACATGAGCATGTTTAACTTTCATTAACACTTTCACTAAGGCAGCTTTCCACGCAGCACACATTATATTATCACTGAAAAGATAGAAGATTATTATACTATTTAATTTTATCATCATACCTGAACCTCATATTATTGGTATTATCTACCCTAACTAAAAGATTAACACTTTCATTAACACTTTCACTAAGTAGCTTTCTACGCAGCACACATTATATTACCACTGAAAAGATAGAAGATTATTATACTAATTTATTTTATCATCACACCTTGAACTTATTATTGGTATTCTTTACCCCAACTAAAAGATAGAAGATTATTATATTATATTATTTTATTTTATTTTACCATCACACCTCATATAAGATTTAATATTGGTATTCTCTACCCCAACTAAATATAAATTAATGCAAAGGTCTTAAGTTATATACATTTCCAGATTGCGGTTCAGCGCCCCTTCCTACCCCCCTATTATTTCTTTTTTTCAAAAACTTTAGGTGTAGTCACTTGTGAGAAGACTACACTAGTGAAGGAGGCTATATCTGGAGTGAGTTAGATTGTTCAAATTACCCTATCCACATTCCTCCTCTGACTCCTCTTCCTCACAATCCTCTTCCAGCGTTGCTGCTGGTCCAGCAAGCGATGCTGATAAGGCAGTTTCTGGTGGTGATGGACACCACAACTCTTCCTCTTCACGCTCATCTACGGCTTGATCCAGCACTCTTCGCAGGGCACGCTCCAGGAAGAAACAAAATGGTATGATGTCGCTGATGGTGCCTTCGGTGCGACTGACTAGGTTTGTCACCTCCTCAAAAGGACGCATGAGCCTACAGGCATTGCGCATGAGCATCCAGTAACGTGGCAAAAAAATTCCCAGCTCCGCAGAGGGTGTCCTAGCACCCCAGTCATACAAATACTCGTTAATGGCTTTTTCTTGTTGGAGCAGGCGGTCGAACATTAGGAGTGTTGAATTCCAATGTGTCGGGCTGTCGCAAATCAAGCGCCTCACTGGCATGTTGCTGGATATCGGTAAAGTGCGCCATGGCCGTGTAGGAATGCCTGAAATGGCCACACACCTTCCTGGCCTGCTTCAGGATGTCCTGTAAGCCTGGGTACTTATGCACAAAGCGTTGCACAATCAGATTAAATACATGTGCCATGCAAGGCGCATGTGTCAACTTGCCCAATTTCAATGCCGCCAGACATGCCATTACTTCCATTACTTCCTTTCGCACAATCGAGTACAGGTTGGGGATTGCCTTTTGTGAAAAGAAATTTTGGCCGGGTACCTTCCACTGCGGTGTCCCAATAGCTACAAATTTTTTGAACGCCGCAGACTCCACCAGCTTGTATGGTAAAAGCTGGCAGGCTAAGAGTTCAGACAAGCCAGCTGTCAGACGCCAGGCAAGGGAGTGACTTTGTGACATTGGCTTCTTACGCTCAAACATGTCCTTGACAGACACCTGACTGTGGGCAGATGAGCAGGCGGGCGAGTGGTGGTAACTTGAGAGGTGCCCAAAGATAAGCTGGAGGAGGATGGTGCATCAAGGTTCGGAGCGGAATATATAGAAGATTGGGTGTCCTGTGTTAAAAGTCAACTATTTCCTCCTCAGAACTTTTCGAGTCCATGGGACGTGGCCTCTGAACACTGGCATTATTCTACAGCCAAAGGGAAATCACAGCACTACGACCACAATGGCACGGTGGCCTGCCTCTGCCTTTTTTTTTAAATGTACACTTACACTACTATTAAACAAGTTATGAGTGGTGGCACTGGGCAAGTGGGCACAGTATATGCTGTGAGCCTGACACAAAAAAGCAGGCTGATGTTTCACAGTCCAAAAAGTTTTCATTTTTTTAAATGTACACTTACACTACTATTAAACAAGATATGAGTGGTGGCACTGGGCAAGTGGGCACACTATACGCTGTGAGCCTGGCATGCTGGCAGGCAGGCAACTGCAATTAGATTACACTAGCAGACTGATGTTTCACAGTCAAAAAGGGTTTTTTTTACAAAATTTACACTACTGTTACAACAGATATGAGTGGTGGCACTAGTTGGCAAGTAGGCGTGGCACACACACTGGCAGGCAGGCAACTGCTATTAGATTACACTAGCAGACTGATGTTTCACAGTCAAAAAAGTTTTTTTTTTAGAAAATTTACAATACTGTTACAACAGATATGAGTGGTGGCACTAGTTGGCAAGTGGGCCTTGCACACACACTGGCAGGCAGGCAACTGCAATTAGATTACACTAGCAGACTGATGTTTCATAGTCTAAAAAGTTTTTTTTTAAAAAATTTACACTACTGTTACAACAGATATGAGTGGTGGCACTTGTTGGCAAGTGGGTCTGGCACACACGCTGGCAGGCAGGCAACTGCAATTAGATAACACTAGCAGACTGATGTTTCACAGTCAAAAAAGTTTTTTTTTACAAAATGTACACTACTGTTACAACAGATATGAGTGGTGGCACTAGTTGGCAAGTGGGCCTGGCACACACGCTGGTAGGCAGGCAACTGCAATTAGATTACACTAGCAGACTGATGTTTCACAGTCAAAAAGTTTTTTTTTAAATATTTACACTACTTTTACAACAGATATGAGTGGTGGCACTAGTTGGCAAGTAGGCTTGGCACACACGCTGGCAGGCAGGCAACTGCAATTAGATTACACTAGCAGACTGATGTTTCACAGTCAAAAAAGTTTTTTTTAAAAAAATTTACTCTACTGTTACAACAGATATGAGCGGTGGCACTTAGCAAGTGGGCCTGGCACACACACTGGCAGGCAGGCAACTGCAATTAGTTTACACTAGCAGACTGATGTTTTACAGTCAAAAAATTTTTTTTAAAAAAAATTTACACTACTGTTACAACAGATATGAGTGGTGGCACTTGTTGGCAAGTGGGCCTGGCACACACGCTGGCAGGCAGGCAACTGCAATTAGATTACACTAGCAGACTGATGTTTCACAGTCAAAAAGTTTTTTTTAAAAAAATTTACAATACTGTAACAACAGATATGAGTGGTGACACTAGTTGGCAAGTGGGCCTGGCACACACGCTGGCAGGCAGGCAACTGCTATTAGATTACACTAGCAGACTGATGTTTCACAGTCAAAAAAGTTTTTTTTTTAAAAAATTTACACTAATGTTACAACAGATATGAGTGGTGGTGGCACTAGTTGGCAAGTGGGCCTGACACACACGCTGGCAGGCAGGCAACTGCAATTATATTACACTAGCAGACTGATGTTTCACAGTCAAAAAAGTTTTTTTTTTAAATATTTACACTACTGTTACAACAGATATGAGTGGTGGCACTTGTTGGCAAGTGATCCTGGCACACATGCTGGCAGGCAGGCAACTGCAATTAGATTACACTAGCAGACTGATGTTTCACAGTCATAAACGTTTTTTTTTTTAATTTTTACAATACTGTTACAACAGATATGAGTGGTGGCACTAGTTGGCAAGTGGGCCTGGCACACACGCTGGCAGGCAGGCAACTGCTACTAGATTACACTAGCAGACTGATGTTTCACAGTCAAAAAAGTTTTTTTTAAAATATTTACACTACTGTTACAACAGATATGAGTGGTGGCACTAGTTGGCAAGTGGGCCTGGCACACACGCTGGCAGGCAGGTAACTGCAATTAGATTACACTAGCAGACTGATGTTTCACAGTCAAAAAAGTGTTTTTTTTTTTGTTAAATTTACACTACTGTTACAACAAATATGAGTGGTGGCACTTGTTGGCAAGTGATTCTGGCACACACGCTGGCAGGCAGGCAACTGCAATTAGATTACACTAGCAGACTGATGTTTCACAGTCAAAAACGTTTTTTTTTTAAATTTTTTTACAATACTGTTACAACAGATATGAGTGGTGGCACTAGTTGGCAAGTGGGCCTGGCACACACGCTGGCAGGCAGGCAACTGCTTCTAGATTACACTAGCAGACTGATGTTTCACAGTCAAAAAAGTTTTTTTTTAAAATATTTACACTACTGTTACAACAGATATGAGTGGTGGCACTAGCTGGCAAGTGGGGCCTGGCACACACGCTGGCAGGCAGGCAACTGCAATTAGATTACACTAGCAGACTGATGTTTCACAGTCAAAAAAGTTTTTTTTTTTAAATTTACACTACTGTTACAACAGATATGAGTGGTGGCACTTAGCAAGTGGGCCTGGCACACACACTGGCAGGCAGGCAACTGCTATTAGATTACACTAGCAGACTGATGTTTCACAGTCAAAAAGTTTTTTTTTTACAAAGTTTACACTACTGTTACAACAGATATGAGTGGTGGCACTGCAGGCAGGCAACTGCAATTAGATTACACTAGCAGACTGATGTTTCACAGTCAAAATTACACAGGCAAAAAAAAAAAGATGTTCTAGCCCTAAAAGGGATCAGATGAGTCCTTTAGGACTGTAGTGGACACTGAATACACTAGCCTAGCTATTAATTTCCCTATAAAATCATCAGCAGCTACACTATCCCTCCTCTCACTAAGAATGCAGGATCAGAATGAATCTAAAATGGCTGCTGCACAGGAGCTGGGAGGGTCTGGGAGGGAGTGTCTGCTGCTGATTGGCATGAAAAGTGTCTGCAGACTGTGAGATACAGGGTCAAAGTTTACTCAATGATGACGAAAAGGGGGCGGATCGAACATTGCATATGTTCACCCGCCGCAGCGAACGCGAACAAGCTATGTTCGCCGGGAACTATTTGCCGGCGAACTATTCGCGACATCAGTATTTAATGCCAGGTGCACCTGCAACTTATGACAGTGATGAGTATAGCACAGCAATGATACAATGTGCCCTCTGCTCATGTACAAACTGCAAATGCAAATGCAAATGGCATACAGATAGATGTTGTTCAGGTACAAGTTGTAAATAGATAGATGCTGCATGCATGGTAAAAGCTTTCACTGAAAAAGAGAATCTGACTAAAAGATAATTGAAAACTCACTGAGCACACAGCAGCGCTAGCTTACTAAATAAGGCGAGATGAGTACTCCCAGTGACTTAACACACTAATCTCCCAGTAACTGGATCCTGGATCATCTATACTATAATTGCGTTTGTAACGCGCCAGTCGCCGTTGTCAGTTGCGTGCACAGCCAAAGGAATGTAGGCTGTGCGCGCAGCCAAATGAAGCATTAACAAAAACCACCTAACCTCTTGCACAAAATATTAACAAAAAAACACCTAACTGCCCGCTTTACATATTTACCAAAAAACTTAACCGCCCGCACAAAGGGGGGTAGTTATCAACGTGTCTATTTTACCTGTCTTCGCCAGCCCAATACGCCGCCTAAGCTCACCTCACATCGCCGCTGCGGACCTGCAAAAATTCGCCTAAGTTATCAAAAAAGCTGTCAAAAAGCCGCGCACCAAGTAAGGGGCGATGAGCAGCGGACTGTGAGAGTTATCACTCATCCGATCTCGCTGCTCTTCGGCTTTTTTACAGCTTTCTTGCTAGCCTGTCACTAAGCACCCACACTAACTACACTGTTCTACCCCCTATACCGGCGCCCCCGGAGCCCCCCGCAACTAAATAAAGTTACTAACCCCTAAACCGCCACTCCTAGACCCCGCCGCAACTCTTATAAATGTATTAACCCCTAAACCGCCGCTCCTAGACCCCGCCGCAACTCTTATAAATGTATTAACCCCCTAAACCGCCGCTCCCGGACACCGCTGCCACCTACATTATACCTAGTAACCCCTATCCTGCCCCCCCTATACCGTTGCCCTCTATAATAAAGTTATTAACCCCTATCCTGCTGATCCCGCACCTCGCCGCAACTAAATAAATAGTTTAACCCCTAAACCGCCGCTCCCTGACCCCGCCGCAACCTATATTAAATTTATTAACCCCTATCCTGCCCCCCCTACACCGTCGCCACCTATAATAAATTTATTAACCCCTATCCTGCCCCCCCACTACATCGCCGCCACTGTAATATAATTATTAACCCCTAAACCTAAGTCTAACACTAACCCTAACACCCCCCTAACTTAAATATTAATTAAATAAATCTAAATAATATTTCTATTATGAACTAAATTAATCCTATTTAAAACTAAATACTTACTTTTAAAATAAACCCTAATATAACTACAATATAAATAATAATTATATTGTAGCTATCTTAGGATTTATTTTTATATTACAGGCAAATTTCAATTTATTTTAACTAGGTACAATAGCTATTAAATAGTTATTAACTATTTAATAGATACCTAGTAAAATAAAGAGAAATTTACCTGTAAAATAAAAAGTAACCTAAGTTACAATTACACCTAACACTACACTATACTTAAATAAATTATTCCTATTTAAAACTACATACTTACCTGTAAAATAAACCCTAAGATAGCTACAATATAATTAATAATGACATTGTAGCTATCTTAGGATTTATATTTATTTTACAGGTAACTTGGTATTTATTTTAGCTAGTTAGAATAGTTATTAAATAGTTATTAACTATTTAATAACTACCTAGCTAAAAGAAATACAAAATTACCTGTAAAATAAATCCTAACCTAAGTTACAATGAAACCTAACACTACACTATCATTAAATTAATTAAATAAATTAACTAAAAATAACTACAATTAAATACAATTACATAAACTAACTAAAGTACAAAAAAAAAAAAAGCTAAGTTACAAAAAATATAATTGGAATTAAGGTAGGAAAAATCTGATTGGCTGATTGAATCAGCCAATCAGATTCAAGTTCACTCCGATTGGCTGATCCACTCAGCCAATCAGATTGAGCTCGCATTCTATTGGCTGTTCCGATCAGCCAATAGAATGCGAGCTCAATCTGATTGGCTGATTGGATCAGCCAATCGGATTGAACTTGAATCTGATTGGCTGATTCAATCAGCCAATCAGATTTTTCCTACCTTAATTCCGATTGGCTGATAGAATCCTATCAGCCAATCGGAATTGAAGGGACGCCATCTTGGATGACGTCCCTTAAAGGAGCCTTCATTCGTCGGTAGTCCGTCGGGAAAGAAGGATGTTCTGCGTCGGCGGGATGAATATTGAAGACCCCGCTTGGAAGATGACATCGCCCGGATAGAAGACTTCTTCAGCGCCTCTTGGAAGATGACATCGCCCGGATGGAGGAAGTTAGGGGGGTGTAAGGGTTAGTGTTAGACTTAGGTTTAGGGGTTAATAAATTTATTACAGTGGCGGCGGTGTAGTGGGGGGCAGGATAGGGGTTAATAAATGTATTATAGGTGGCGACGGTGTAGGGGGGGCAGATTAGGGGTTAATAAATTTAATATAGGTTGCGGCAGGGTCCGGAGCAGCAGTTTAGGGGTTAATACATATATTATAGTTGCGGTGGGCTCCGGGAACGGCGGTTTAGGGGTTAATACATATATTATAGTTGCGGTGGGCTCCGGGAGCGGCGGTTTAGGGGTTAATACATATATTATAGTTGCGGTGGGCTCCGGGAGCGGCGGTTTAGGGGTTAATATGTATAGAGTAGCTTGCGGTGGGCTCCGGGAGCGGCGGTTTAGGGGGTAATAACTTTATTTAGTTGCGGCTGTGTAGGGGGGGCAGATTAGGGGTGTTTAGACTCGGGGTACATGTTAGGGTGTTAGGTGCAGACATCTCCCATAGGAATCAATGGGACGTCTGGCAGCAGCGAACTTGTACTTTCGCTATGGTCAGACTCCCATTGATTCCTATGGGATCCGCTGCCTCCAGGGTGGCGGTTTGAAAACCAGGTACGCTGGGCCGGAAAAGTGCTGAGCGTACCTGCTAGTTTTTTGATAATTAGCAAAAGTAGTCAGATAGTGCCGCACTTGTGTGCGGAACATCTGGAGTGACGTAAGAATCGATCTGTGTCGGACTGAGTCCGGCGGATCGAAGTTTACGTCACAAAATTCTACTTTTGCCGGTCTCTAGCCTTTGATAACTAAGGAGAATCAGCCTTGCCACAAATACGCTGCGGAATTCCAGCGTATTTGAGGTTGACGGCTTGATAACTAGGCCCCAAAGTATTAACAAAAAAATCCATAAATGCCCGCACGAAGTATTAACAAAAAACACCTACCTGCCTGCACAAAGTATTAACAAAAACACCTAACGCATGCGCAAATTGTAAGCCACCAACCTCCACATGGCAAAATAATAAAGTTATTAACCCCTAATCCGCAAATTAAACAACGCAAATAACATAAATCAAATATTAACTCTTAAACAACCAAACCCCACAACACAAATTACCTAATTACACTATTAACCCCTAAACCGCAAAAACCTCCACAGCTCCAACTACCTAATTACAATATTAACCCCTAAACCACCAACCCCCCACAACGCAAATAATTAATCTAATCACTAAGCCCCCTAACCTAACACCCCTATAACATAAAATAAAAAAATATTATTTCTAAAAAAAGCCTAAGATTAAATTAAAATATAAAAATCTAATATTGCAAAAAATAAAGTTCCTGAAGTCTGGCGGTAAAGGTCTTCGTCCAGACGGCTCATCTTCATCCAGCGCAGGGACATCTATTATCTTCATCCGGACCGAAGGCGGCATGCCGGTGGCCATGGAGCAGGAACGGCGACCTTGTAGACATCCATTGTAGAGAATCCTATTCATGAGATCACCGCTGCACACTGAAGATTCAATGCTCCGCGGCCACCTTCACTCTGCACCGCCCTCGATCCGGATTAAGATAGCATATGTCCCTGCGCTGGATGAAGATGGAGCCGCCTAGTAGAAGACCTTTACCGCTGGACTTCAGGAACTGTGAGTACCTATTTTGGGGTTAGACAGGTTTTTTTCAGGGGTTTTTTGTATTTTTTAGATTAGGATTTTTTTTATTTAAATGGGCAGAAAAAGAGCTGATTGCCCTTTTAAAGGCAATGCCCATACAAATGCCAATTTAGGGGCAATGGGTAGTTTAGGATTTTTAATACTTAGGTTTTTTTATTTTGGGAGGTTGTATGGGTGGGGGGGGGTCTTTTTAGGGGGTAATTCTGTACTTTATTTAGGTAAAAGAGCTGATCGCTTTAGGGCAATGCCCTTTTAAGGGCTATTGCTAGTTTAGTGTTCGATTGGGGGGGTTTGGGGGGGATTTTTTTATTTTTACAGGGGTATTAGTTTAGGTTTTTTTAAAAAATATTTTGGATAATTACATATATTTTTTTCTGTAATTTTTCATTTTTAAATTTTTTTAAATTTTACCTCACTTTAAAAATATAGATTGCCCTCTGGGCAGGCTTATAGCCTAGAATGTTTATAAAAGAACATAAAAAAGGGTTTACTCTTTTACAAACAATGCTGTGTAACTGCAATGGGTTCACCAGCTGTTTCATCAGGCATATACAAATTGAAAATGTTGAAACATAAAAAGTCTAATCAACCAATCCGTGGAAAGCAGATACTGCCAGAAACCATTAAGCTATGTATACTGTTTATCTCCTAAAAGGAAAAGCATAACCCATATAAGGAAGACATTATTTTTTTTTAAATATCCACAAAACCTTGATACACAGTATCTCTAACATTGAGGCATGTATTTATCACGCTGTCAACCACAAATACGCTGGAATTCCGCAGCGTATTTGTGGCGAGCCTGATTCGCCTTAGTTATCAAACCCTACAAACTGGCAAAAGTAGAGTTTTGTGACGTAACATACGATCCGCCGGTCTCAGTCCGACACAGATCGATGCTTACGTCACTACAGATGTTCCGAACGCAAGTTTGGCACAATCTCACTACTTTTGGAAGTTATCAAATAACTAACAGATACGCTCGACACTATTCCGGCCCAGCGTACCTGGTTTTCAATCCGCCGCCTTGGAGGCTGCGGATGCCATAGGAACCAATGGGAGTTGGAAAGCAGCGAGAGCTTATGTTCGCTGCTGCCCGATATCCCATTGATTCCTATGGGAACGTGTAAACCTAATACCCTAACATTTACACCGTGTCTAAACACCCCTAATCTGCCCCCCACTACACTGCCACCACCTACATTATACTTATTAACCCTTAATCTGAGCTTCTTCTAATCCCCCCAACTAATTCTACTCCAGTTTCTAACTTTACTATCACTGTCGGTGACACCACTATCTCCCCATCACCCCAAGTCCGCTGCCTTGGAGTTACACTCGACTCCAATCTGTCCTTCATACCCCACATCCAATCGCTCTCTTCATCCTGTCGCAACCACCTACGCAATATCTCCAAAATCCGTCCTTTTCTGAGCGCTGAAACTACTAAACAGCTAATCCATTCCCTAGTAATTTCCCGGCTTGACTACTGTAACAACCTACTAACTGGCCTTCCTCTCTCCCGCCTCTCCCCCCTTCAATCCATCCTAAATGCCTCTGCTAGGCTAATCCACCTCTCCCGACGCTCTGTATCTGCCGCACCCCTCTGTGAGCTCCCCATTCACAGCAGAATTAAATTCAAAATTCTCACTTTGACCTACAAAGCCCTTAACAATGCAGCCCCCCCATACCTGTCCTCAGTCATCAACAAATATACTCCAGCCAGTCCCCTAAGATCCAACAACGATCTACTCCTTGCCTCTTCTACCATCACCTCCTCTCATGCTAGACTACAGGACTTCTCTCGTGCGGCACCAACCCTCTGGAAAGTACTTCCTCGTGCTGTCAGACTTTCCCCCAACCTCTCCTCCTTTAAACGCTCCCTAAAGACCTTCTTGTTCAGGGAAGCCTATAACCAAATCAGTAACTAATGAATTCCACTTGCCTAATAGTTGCCCTCATCTAACTTCACACTAACATCACTCCCACCTTTGCAGTCCCCACCTCCTGTTTCTCACCCTCCTACCCATTTAGATTGTAAGTTCCCACGGGAACAGGGCTCCCAATTCCTCCTGTATTTGTTTGTTAAATTTTGTCTGGTGTCTCATATTGTACTGTCCTTTTATCTTTGTTACCTATGAACAGCGCTGCGGAATCTGTTGGCGCTTTATAAATAAAGAATAATAATAATAATAATAATAATAATAATAATCTGCCGCCCCAACACTGCCGCCACATAAATAAAACTTATTAACCCCTATCCCGCCGCTCCCGGACCCCGCCGCAACTAAATAAACTTATTAACCCCTAAACTGCCGCTCCCGAAACCCACCACCACCTACATTATACTTATTAACCCCTAATCTTCCGCCCCCTACACCGCCACCACCTACATTATATTTATTAACCCCTAATCTGCCCCCCCTACACCGCCGCCACCTACCTACATTTATTAACCCCTAATCTGCTGCCCCCAACGTCACCGCCACTATATTAAATTTATTAACCCCTAAACATAAGTCTAACCCTAACCCTAACACCCCCTAACTTAAATATAATCTAAATAAATATTACTATCAGTAAATAAATTATTCCTATTTAAAACTAAAAACTTACCTGTAAAATAAACCCTAAGGCCTAGATTTGGAGTTCGGCGGTAGCCGTCAAAACCAGCGTTAGAGGCTCCTAACGCTGGTTTTGGCCGCCCGCTGGTATTTGGAGTCAGTGATTAAAGGGTCTAACGCTCACTTTTCAGCCGCGACTTTTCCATACCGCAGATCCCCTTACGTCAATTGCGTATCCTATCTTTTCAATGGGATCTTTCTAACGCCGGTATTTAGAGTCGTTTCTGAAGTGAGCGTTAGAGCTCTAACGACAAAACTTCAGCCGCCTGAAAATAGCAGGAGTTAAGAGCTTTCTGGCTAACGCCGGTTCATAAAGCTCTTAACTACTGTACCCTAAAGTACACTAACACCCATAAACTACCTATGTACCCCCTAAACCGAGCTCCCCCCACATCGCCGCCACTCGATTTAAATTTTTAACCCCTAATCTGCCGACCGCCACCTACGTTATACTTATGTACCCCTAATCTGCTGCCCCTAACCCCGCCGACCCCTATATTACATTTATTAACCCCTAACCTGCCCCCCACAACGTCGCAGCCAGCTACTTAAAATAATTAACCCCTAATCTTCCGACCGCAAAGAGCCGCCACCTACGTTATCCCTATGTACCTCTAATCTGCTACCCCTAACACCGCCGACCCCTATATTATATTTATTAACCCCTAATCTGCCCCCCTCAACGTCGCCGACACCTGCCTACACTTATTAACCCCTAATCTGCCGAGCGGACCTGAGCGCTACTATAATAAAGTTATTAACCCCTAACCCGCCTCACTAACCCTATCATAAATAGTATTAACCCCTAATCTGCCCTCCCTAACATCGCCGACACCTAACTTCAATTATTAACCCCTAATGTGACGACCGGAGCTCACCGCTATTCTAATAAATTGATTAACCCCTAAAGCTAAGTCTAACCCTAACACTAACACCCCCCTAACTTAAATATAATTTACATCTAAATTAACTCTTATTAAATAAATGATTCCTATTTAAAGCTAAATACTTACCTGTAAAATAAATCCTAATATAGCTACAATATAAATTATAATTATATTGTAGCTATTTTAGGATTAATATTTATTTTACAGGCAACTTGGTATTTATTTTAACTAGGTACAATAGCTATTAAATAGTTAAGAACTATTTAATAGCTAAAATAGTTAAAATAATAACAAATTTACCTGTAAAATAAATCCTAACCTAAGATATAATTAAACCTAACACTACCCTATCAATAAAATAATTAAATAAACTACCTACAATTACCTACAATTAACCTAACACTACACTATCAATAAATTAATTAAACACAATTCCTACAAATAAATACAATTAAATAAACTAGCTAAAGTACAAAAAATAAAAAAGAACTAAGTTACAAAAAATAAAAAAATATTTACAAACATAAGAAAAATATTACAACAATTTTAAACTAATTACACCTACTCTAAGCCCCCTAATAAAATAACAAATCCCCCCCAAAATAAAAAATTCCCTACCCTATTCTAAATTAAAAAAGTTACAAGCTCTTTTACCTTACCAGCCCTGAACAGGGCCCTTTGCGGGGCATGCCCCAAGAATTTCAGCTCTTTTGCCTGTAAAAGAATAAATACAATACCCCCCCCCCAACATTACAACCCACCACCCACATACCCCTAATCTAACCCAAACCCCCCTTAAATAAACCTAACACTAAGCCCCTGAAGATCTTCCTACCTTGTCTTCACCATCCAGGTATCACCGATCCGTCCTGGCTCCAACATCTTCATCCAACCCAAGCGGGGGTTGGCGATCCATCATCCGGTGCTGAAGAGGTCCAGAAGAGGCTCCAAAGTCTTCCTCCTATCCGGCAAGAAGAGGACATCCGGACCGGCAAACATCTTCTCCAAGCGGCATCTTCGATCTTCTTCCATCCGGTGCGGAGCGGGTCCATCTTGAAGCAGGCGACGCGGATCCATCCTCTTCTTCCGATGTCTCCCGACTAATGACGGTTCCTTTAAGGGACGTCATCCAAGATGGAGTCCCTCGAATTCCGATTGGCTGATAGGATTCTATCAGCCAATCGGAATTAAGGTAGGAATTTTCTGATTGGCTGATGGAATCAGCCAATCAGAATCAAGTTCAATCCGATTGGCTGATCCAATCAGCCAATCAGATTGAGCTCGCATTCTATTGGCTGTTCCGATCAGCCAATAGAATGCAAGCTCAATCTGATTGGCTGATTGGATCAGCCAATCGGATTGAACTAGATTCTGATTGGCTGATTCCATCAGCCAATCAGAAAATTTCTACCTTAATTCCGATTGGCTGATAGAATCCTATCAGCCAATCGGAATTCGAGGGACGCCATCTTGGATGACGTCCCTTAAAGGAACAGTCATTCGTCGTTCAGTCGTCGGTCCGGATGGATGTTCCGCGCTGGAGGTCTTCAGGATCCTGCCGCTTCGCTCCGGATGGAAGACCATAGAAGATGCCGCCTGGATGATGACTTCAATTGGATGGAAGATCCTCTTCTGCCCCGCTTGGATGAAGACTTTGACCGGATCATGGACCTCTTCAGCCCCCCGCTTGGGCTTGGATCAGGACATCGGAGGAGCTCTTCAGGACGGATCGGTGAACCTGGATGGTGAAGACAAGGTAGGAAGATCTTCAGGGGCTTAGTGTTAGGTTTATTTAAGGGGGGTTTGGGTTAGATTAGGGGTATGTGGGTGGTGGGTTGTAATGTTGGGGGGGGGGGTATTGTATTTATTCTTTTACAGGCAAAAGAGCTGAACTTCTTGGGGCATGCCCCGCAAAGAGCCCTGTTCAGGGCTGGTAAGGTAAAAGAGCTTGTAACTTTTTTTATTTAGAATAGGGTAGGGAATTTTTTATTTTGGGGGTCTTTGTTATTTTATTAGGGGGCTTAGAGTAGGTGTAAATAGTTTAAAATTGTTGTAATATTTTTCTTATGTTTGTAAATATTTTTTTATTTTTTGTAACTTAGTTCTTTTTTATTTTTTGTACTTTAGCTAGTTTATTTAATTGTATTTATTTGTAGGAATTGTGTTTAATTAATTTATTGATAGTGTAGTGTTAGGTTAATTGTAGGTAATTGTAGGTAGTTTATTTAATTATTTTATTGATAGGGTAGTGTTAGGTTTAATTATATCTTAGGTTAGGATTTATTTTACAGGTAAATTTGTTATTATTTTAACTAGGTAACTATTAAATAGTTCTTAACTATTTAATAGCTATTGTACCTGGTTAAAATAATTACAAAGTTGCCTGTAAAATAAATATTAATCCTAAAATAGCTATAATATAATTATAAATTAAATTGTAGCTATATTAGGATTTATTTTACAGGTAAGTATTTAGCTTTAAATAGGAATAATTTATTTAATAAGAGTTAATTTATTTCGTTAGATGTAAATTATATTTAAGTTAGGGGGGTGTTAGTGTTAGGGTTAGACTTAGCTTTAGGGGTTAATACATTTATTAGAATAGCGGTGAGCTCCGGTCGTCAGATTAGGGGTTAATAATTGAAGTTAGGTGTCGGCGATGTTAGGGAGGGCAGATTAGGGGTTAATACTATTTATGATAGGGTTAGTGAGGCGGATTAGGGGTTAATAACTTTATTATAGTAGCGCTCAGGTCCGCTCGGCAGATTAGGGGTTAATAAGTGTAGGCAGGTGTCGGCGACGTTGTGGGGGGCAGATTAGGGGTTAATAAATATAACATAGGGGTCGGCGGTGTTAGGGGCAGCAGATTAGGGGTACATAGGGATAACGTAGGTTGCGGCGGTTTACGGAGCGGCAGATTAGGGTTTAAAAAAAAAATGCAGGGGTCAGCGATAGCGGGGGCGGCAGATTAGGGGTTAATAAGTGTAAGGTTAGGGGTGTTTAGACTCGGGGTACATGTTAGAGTGTTAGGTGCAGACGTAGGAAGTGTTTCCCCATAGGAAACAATGGGGCTGCGTTAGGAGCTGAACGCTGCTTTTTTGCAGGTGTTAGGGTTTTTTTCAGCTCAAACAGCCCCATTGTTTCCTATGGGGGAATCGTGCACGAGCACGTTTTTGAGGCCGGCCGCGTCCGTAAGCAACTCTGGTATCGAGAGTTGCATTTGCGGTACAAATGCTCTACGCTCCTTTTTTGGAGCCTAACGCAGCATTTGTTTGAACTCTCGATACCAGAGTTAAATTTATGGTGCGGCCAGAAAAAAGCCCGCGGAGCGTTAACAGCCCTTTTACCGCCAAACTCCAAATCTAGGCCTAAGATAGCTACAATATAACTAATAGTTACATTGTAGCTATCTTAGGGTTTATTTTTATTTTACAGGCAACTTTGTATTTATTTTAACTAGGTACAATAGTTATTAAATAGTTATAAACTATTTAATAACTTCCTAATTAAAATGAAGAAAAATATACCTGTAAAATGAAACCTAACCTAAGTTACAATTACACCTAACACTACACTATAATTAAATAAATTCCCTAAACTAAATACAATTAAATACAATAAAAAAAAAATATCTAAAGTACAAAAACAAACAAACACTAAATTACAGAAAATAATAAAATAATTACAAGATTTTTAAACTAATTTCACCTACTCTAATCCCCCTAACAAAATTAAAAAGCCCCCCAAAATAAAAAAAGCCCTACCCTACACTAAATTACAATTAGCCCTTAAAAGGGCCTTTTGCGGGGCATTGCCCCAAAGTAATCAGCTCTTTTACCTGTAAAAAAAAGTACAATACCCCCCCAACATTAAAACCCACCACCCACACAACCAACCCTACTCTAAAACCCACCTAATCCCCCCTTAAAAACCTAACACTAACCCCTTGAAGATCACCCTACCTTGAGAAGTCTTCACCCAACCGGGCCGAAGTCCTCCACGAAGCCGGCAGAAGTGGTCCTCCAGAAGGGCAGAAGTGATCCTCCAGACGGGCAGAAGTCTTCATCCAGGCAGCATCTTCTATCTTCATCCATCCGGCACAGAGCGGCTCCATCTTCAAGACATCTGACGCGCAGCATCCTCTTCTTTTGACGTCTTCTTGAGGAATGAATCTTCCTTTAAATGACGTCATCCAAGATGGCATCCCTTGAATTCTGATTGGCGGATAGAATTCTATCAGCCAATCGGAATTAAGGTAGGAAAAATCCTATTGGCTGATGCAATCAGCCAATAGGATTGAAGTTCAATCCTATTGGCTGATCCAATCCAGCCAATAGAATTGAGCTCATATTCTATTGGCTGATTGGAACAGCCAATAGAATGCAAGCTCATTCCTATTGGCTAATTGCATCAGCCAATAGGATTTTTCCTACCTTAATTCCAATTGGCTGATAGAATTCTATCAGCCAATTGGAATTCAAGGGACGCCATCTTGGATGACGTCATTTAAAGGAACATTCATTCATCAAGAAGACGTCGACAGAAGAGGATGCTCCGCGTCGGATGTCTTGAAGATGGAGCTGCTCCGCGCCGGATGGATGAAGATAGAAGATGCCGCCTTGATGAAGACTTCTGCCTGTCTGGAGGATCACTTTTGCCCGTCTGGAAGACCACTTCTGCCGGCTTTGTGGAGGACTTCGGCCCGTTTGGGTGAAAACATCTCAAGGTAAGGTGATCTTCAAGGGGTTAGTGTTAGGTTTTTTAAGGGGGGATTGGGTGGGTTTTAGAGTAGGGTTGGTTGTGTGGGTGGTGGGTTTTAATGTTGGGGGGTTGTAATTTTTTTTTACAGGTAAAAGAACTGATTACTTTGGGGCAATGCCCTGCAAAAGGCCCTTTTAAGGGCTAATTGTATTTTAGTGTAGGGTAGGGCTTTTTTATTTTGGGGGGGATTTTTTGTTTTGTTAGGGGGATTAGATTAGGTGTAATTAGTTTAAAAATCTTGTAATTATTTTATTATTTTCTGTAATTTAGTGGGGTGGGGTTTGTACTTTCGATAATTTTTTTTAATTGTATTTAGTTTAGGGAATTTATTTAATTATAGTGTAGTGTTAGGTGTAATTGTAACTTAGGTTAGGTTTTGTTTTACAGGTATATTTGTCTTTATTTTAACTAGGAAGTTATTAAATAGTTAATAACTATTTAATAACTATTTTACCTAGTTAAAATAAATACAAAGTTGCCTGTAAAATAAAAATAAACCCTAAGCTAGCTACAATGTAACTATTAGTTATTTTTGTAGCTATCTTAGGGTTTATTTTATAGGAAAGTATTGTGTTTTAAATAGGAATAATTTAGTTAATGACAGTAATATTTATTTAGATATATTTAAATTATATTTAAGTTAGGGGGTGTTAGGGTTAGGGTAAGACTTAGGTTTAGGGGTTAATAAATGTAATATAGTGGCGGCGACGTTGGGGATGGCAGTTTAGGGGTTAATAAATGTAGGTAGGTGGTGGCGGTGTAGGGTGCGGCAGATTAGGGGTTAATAAATGTAGGTAGGTGGCGGCGGTGTATGGGGGGGCAGATTAGGGGTTAACAAATATAATGTAGGTGGCGGCGGTGTAGGAGGCGGCAGATTAGTTGTTAATAAGTATAATGTAGGTGGCGGTTGCAGCAGGGTTCTGGAGTGGTGGTTTAGGGGTTAAACACTTTATTTAGTTGCGGCGGGGTCCGGAAGCGGCAGTTTAAGGGCTAAACACTTTATTTAGTTGTGGCGGGTCCGGGAGCGGCGGTATAGGGGGTAAACAGTATAGTATAGTGTGGGTGTTTAGTTACAGGGTACCAAGAAAGCTGTAAAAAAGCCGAAGAGCAGCGAGATCGATAAATGTTAGTTAACAACAGTCCGCTGCTCATCGCACCATACTTGGTGAGCGGCTTTTTGACAGCTTTTTTGGTAACTTTGGAGAACGTTTTCAGGTCCGCAGCAGCAATGTTAGGCATTCTTAGGCGAGCGTATTTGTGCCGTTGAATGCAAAAAACTTGACGCTTTGATAAATAGATGCCTGAGGCCGAATTATCAGTGTGCGGACGGACATGATCCGCTGTAGAGATCATGTCCGCCGTACATTGATAAATGACGACAGCATACGCTATTGGCATTTATCATTGCACAAGCATTTCACTAGAAATGCTTGTTCAATGCCGCCCCCTGCACATTCGCGGCCAATCGGCTGCTAGCAGGGGGTGTCAATCAACCCGATCGTATGCGATCAGACGGATTGCTGTCCACCGCCTCAGAGCACTCGGACAAGTTAAGGAGCAGCGGTCCTAAGACCGCTGCTTCTTAACTCCTGTTTCCGGCGAGCCTGAATGCTTGCGCAGAAACAGGTGTATATGGCCCTATTCAGGCCGTGATAAATCGGCCCCTATAACTCTAATGAAAAATACTATATATGCCATTTTTTTAATACTGAGTGTATTGAAAAAAAAATTATAATGAAAATTTAAATGCAGTCATTTTTAACTACATGTCCTTATAAGAATGAAAATATTTCGTTATTCCTAAAGGGTAACAGAAACATATTTTAAATAATATAAAGCCAGAGGCAGATTTCCATAGAACATTACAAATGCATTATCAAGTGCATTTATTGTATTCTTTATTTTGTGCAGAGGGCTTTATTCATTTGTAAGCACTAAAAACGTAATGATTTTCTGACACTTAAATATATACAAATAGATGAAAATGTGCAGATTATATTTAAAATCAAGACTTTATTAGTAACTTTTGCATTCAAATTTGAGAATGAATAAAATGAAAAAAAAAAGACCATCTGGAGGTTTAACTCACAGATTCCCCCGGTCAAAATAAATTACTGATAAGGGTTACTAGGTATTTTCATCTAAGACCTCCACTACATCCAAACATTCAAGGTACTCACCCTTTCAGTGAACTATATGTGTTTACCTCCCATAAAGGGTTAAGCACCCAGTTAAGTTCCTCTCTGAAAATGCAAGGCCTATGTCCTAATCAGGATCAGCAGATGAATAACTCTGCCTGTCACTGGCTGTGTTCTGCTCTGGAGCTGCAGGTCTTGGAACAGGACTTTACTTATGTACTTTATGCAAGGGTTAAATTATTATTATTATTATCAGGCATTCGAGAACAAATTATAACATATAGGGCCATATTACAAGTGGTGCGCTAATGATAGCGCAGGACACAATATGCGATATCGATAGACAGCACCAATAATAGCCTGCACCTAAATATTTCAAGTAAATAGTAAAGCCATTAACAAAGAAGGGTTAGCATGGCCGACATCACACTAGCTCAACCTATACTTTCAATAGATATCACAAACGCGCTAACTTGTGCAGGTATTACAAGTTGAAAGTTATAATTTGTACTTCAGCGAAAGCCACAACTGTACTAGAAGAAAACTGTAAGGGTATAAATATGTGTATGTGTGTATGTATACATGTGTATATATGTGTATAGGTGTATTCATGTGTAACTATGTATGCGCACACATAAATAAATATATACACATATAAACACATAAATACACATGTATACATGTGTATAAACACTTGTGAGACATTCACAGTCAAATACCTTGAAACATGCAATATCATTTTTATGCAAATTTTAATGTGTTTCAATGTGTTTTTATTGGAAATATTTGAAATTCCTATATCCTTCACTTAGAATTTTTTTTTTAATTGCTTTTTAAATAAATATTTCTGTATATACTAAACACCAGTGTTCAAAAGTTTGGGGTCACTTCGAAATGTCCTTGTTTTCTAAAGAAAAGCATTTTTTATGTCTATTAAAATAATATCAAATTGATCAGAAATACAGTGTAGACATTGTTAATGTTGTAAGTGACTATTGTAGCTGGAAACAGTTGATTTTTAATGGAATATATACATAGGCATACGGAGGCCCATTATCAGCAACCATCTGTCCTGTGTTCCAATGGCCCATTGTGTTTACTAATCCAAGTTTATCATTTAAAAAGCTAAATGATAATTAGTATACACTTTTTCAATTATATTAGCACAGCTGAAAATTGTTGTGCTGATTAAAGAAGCAATAAAACTGGCCTTCATTGGACTAGTTTAGTATCTGGAGCATCAGCAATTAGGGTTTCGAAAACAAGCTCAAGACGGCCAGAAACAAAGAACTTTCTTCTACAACTCATCAGTCTATACTTGTTCTGAGAAATGAATGCTATTCCATGTGAGAAATTGCCAAGTAACTGAAGATCTCGTACAACACTGTGTAATACTCCCTTCACAGAACAGTGCAAACTAACCAGAATAGAAAGAGGAATGGAGGGCCAGGGGCACAATTGAGTAAGAGGAAAAATACATTAGAGTTCCTAATTTGAGAAACAGACACCTCACATATCCTCAACTGGCAGCTTCATTAAATAGTACTTACAAAATACCAGTCTCAGGGGCTGAATAATCAAGCTCCAAACGGAACTTGATGCCCCTGTTTCCATACAAGCCTTCAGGCTCACCAGAAACAGCAGTTATGACCGCTGCTCCATAACTTGTCCGCCTGTTCTGAGGCTGCGGACATCAATACGCCTAATCCTATATGATCAGGCTTATTGACACCCCCTGCTAGCGGCCAATTGTCCACGAACCTGTAGGGGGCGTAGGCTGTCGTCATTTGTCGATGTGCGGTGGACATGATCCACTATAGCGAATCATGTCCACTCCCACATACATAAATCGTCCCCTCAATGTCAACAGTGAAGAGACAACTCTGGGATACTGGAATTCTAGGGAGAGTTGAAAAGAAAAAGTCATATCTCAGACTGGCCAATAAAAAGAAAAGATTAACGGTCAGATTACGAGTGGAGCGCAATCATTGCAGGTATTTGCGCTCATCGGGTTTATCGCTCGTATTACAAGTTGAAAGTAAACACGATCACTTGATCGCAATTCAAGTTAACGCTCATCATTAACTGTTTAACTGTTTTGCGAAACAAAAAAGTTATACAAAACACATCAAAAATGAATTGCAGAGTATCATTACACTCATAATAGCATTATATAATAAAAATTATTTAAAAAAAATATTGCACAAAAATGTTATAAGGGCTCAAAGATATGAGGTCTCAGATGTTAAGAAAAAAAAGGCAGGCAAAGGGATTTAACATTGAGATACATACATATACATGTCTAAAGATGAAAATGTATGTATATATACATGTCTATATATGGGTACATACAGTTGTGCTCATAAGTTTACATACCCTGGCAGAATTTATGATTTCTTGGCCATTTTTCAGAAAATATGAATGATAAGACAAAAACTTTTCTTTCACTCATGGTTAGTGTTTGGCTGAAGCCATTTATTATCATTAATTAGTGTGTGTGTATAAAAGGTCAATGAGTTTCTGGACTCCTGACAGATCCTTGCATCTTTCATCCAGTGCTGCACTGACTTTTCTGGATTCTGAGTCATGGGGAAAGAAAAAGAATTGTCAAAGGATCCGGTAGTTGAACTGTATAAAACAGGAAAGGTATATAAAAAGATATCCAAGGAATTGAGAATGCAAATCAGCAGTGTTCAAACTCTAATCTAGAAGTGGAAAATGAGGCATTCTGTTTGATAACATACTGCATTCATCTCATTTCCTGGTGTACCTTTCATCATAGGCCTTGTTGACTCCTCTCCAAATGTAGCATTTATGGTTGTGGCCAAAAAGCTCAAATGACTTTGTGCCAGAAGGTTTGAGGCTTGTCTCTGTGCTGTTTGGCATATTGTAAGTGGGATATTTTGTGGCATTTGCGTAGTAATGGCTTTCTTCTGGCGACTCGACCATCCAGTCAATCTTTCTTCAAATGTCTCCTTATTGTGCATCTTGAAACAGCCACACCACATGTCCTGTATTTCACCTGAAGTTATTTGTGGGTTTAAGATCGAATAACAGAAGGAAAGAAATATTTTTCTGTGAGGTTGTTGAGTTCCTGCTATCCCACAACTTCTTCATGTTCGATGGAGAATATTATTTACAGATTTGTGGAACGGCAATGGGGGCGAAATTTGCCCCCTCATTTGCTAATTTGTTTGTGGGGTGGTGGGAACTCAACGCCATCTATGATGTAGAAAGGAATCCTTTTGCAGACAATATAAATTTGTTTATGAGATTTATTGATGATCTGATTTTTGCAGTTAGAAACAATATTGTATTTGAGAACTTTCTGAGTTATGTTAATAACAATGATCTTGGTTTAAGATGTACAGGAGAGATGCAGAAGGGGAGAATTAATTTCCTGGATCTCACTCTTGTGGGATCAGTAGAAGAAAACAGAGTAGTCACTGATACCTATAGGAAGTCTTCATCAGGTAACACCAGTTTGCATGCTAGATCATGTCACCCACATCATTTGATCAGGTCTATACCAAAAAGCCAGTTTTTAAGGCTCAGAAGAAATACTAATTCTGATGAGCTGTATGAATCACAAGCTGAAAATCTAATTGCCAGCCTGGGATCTAGGGGTTATGACGTTGAGGTGTTAAAGCAAGTAGCGAAGGAGGTTAATGATGCCCATTCAAGAACAACAGTATGCACTAAAAATACTACTAAACAATGTAGATTTTATGATGAAACAGTGATGTTTTCTACTGAATTTTCACTGAAGTTTAAACAACTGTGTGATATTGTTAGAAGAAATGTACCTATTCTGAAAGGAAACGATCTTTTGTTTAAAATTATTGACAATGTCAAGTTTGTCCCAAAAAAAGCCCCTACTTTGGCCACCATCTTATCACCTAGTTTGGTTAATAGTAATCAAGAATCAGGAGCCAGTAACTGGCTCTCTAAAAAAGGCACTTTTAAATGTTTATCTAGAAATTGTATCACGTGCAAGGTTATATCATCAGACAATTCATTTCAGAGTAGTGTGACAGGTGAAAGGTTCAGTATAGGACACTATGCTAACTGTGGCACAAGCTTTGTGGTTTATCTTCTCGAGTGTGAGCTGTGTCAGGAACAGTATGTGGGTCAATCTCACGTACTTTACGATCCCGAATAGGTGAACATAACAGGGACAATAAGGATTCTAGTGTAGCCCAACATTTTAATGGAGTTCATTTTAGTAATGAGCCCAGAATTTTGGTAAAAGTTATAGATATAGCTAGAAAGCCATTGCGAGGTGGTAATAGGTTTAATATTCTTACCAAAAAAGAGCTATAATGGATCTGGAAGTTGGACACTAGATGGATCTGGAAGTTGGACACTAGAGTACCAAAGGATTTAAACAAAGAGTGGCATATTAATTATTTTGTAGGGTAATTTATGTAGTATAGAACATACGTGTGTTTTTAGTGTGAGTTTATACATATGCATATTTATACATGTGTATTTTTATATTTACATATATTTTTATGTTCTTACATATTCACAAAAATATTTAATAACAATTTAACCTTGATACTTTGATCAGTATTTCAAATGTCACTATGTTACTTCTGTTTTAATATTGGGAAGTATCTCTATTATGATATACTAATTGTTTCTGTCCTCTGTTCCTCTAATAATCTTCTTTTTGATTGAAAGATTCATGTGTCTTAAGGAAGTATATGCAGATATTTATGTGTCATAAGCAAATATTTATAAGTCATAATGATGTATATGCATATATTGTGGATATACAATTGTTATATATATATTAATTATGTAAAGGAAGATGCATACTATTTTAGTATTCCACAATATCTGATATTAACTTGTTGAGTGCTATAAATGAGTACAGTTCTATCAGTCCAGGGTGATTGCTTTAACACCTGGTATCTTAAAGCTAATTTTTTATTTTAAATATTCACATTTATTTTTGTGTATTGTATTGTACTCAAGCCGCACGTTGTGTATATGTTGTATACTCAGCCCACCTGCTGATATGGCAACTTGGTGTGCTATTTCTGATTGGTTGAGTGGGGTATAAATTGTTTGCACATGTGTGGGGGATCATGCCTATGATTAAGTGCCGCAGGGCATGAAACATATAAGGTCTCCTCCTCCTCTGCACATGTTTGCAACATGAGTGTTGAATTTTACCATTTTTCTAATAAAGGATACTTTTAACTTTTACGTTGGAGTGCTGCCTATTCCTCTTTCAGTTTATTTGTGGGTTTGTCTTTGCATCCTGAACAATTCTCCTGGAAGTTGTGGCTGAAATTTTAGTTAGTCTACCTGACCGTGGTTTGGTTTCAACAGAACCCATAATTTTCCACTTCTTTATTAGAGTTTGAACACTGCTGATTTGCATTCTCAATTCCTTGGATATCTTTTTATATCCCTTTCCTGTTTTATATAGTTCAACTACCTTTTCCCACAGATCCTTTGACAATTCTTTTACTTTCCCCATGACTCAGAATCCAGAAACATCAGTGCAGCACTGGATGAAAGATGCAAGGGTCAGTCAGGAGTCCAGAAACTCATTGACTTTTTATACACACACACTAATTACAAGAAAACAGATCACAGGTGAGGATGGTTACCTTTATTAGCCATTTAAACCCCTTTGTGTCAACTTGTGTGCATGTTATCAGGCCAAAATCACCAGGGTATGTAAACTTTTGATCAAGGTCATTTGGGTAGTTTATGCAGTCATTATGGTTTAAAAAGAGTAAACACAGTTGATTGATAACAAATGGCTTCAGCCAAACACTAGCCATGAGTGAAAGAAAAGTTTTTGTGTTATCATTCATATTCTCTGAAAAATGGCCAAGAAATCACACATTCTGCCAGGGTATGTAAACTTATGAGCACAACTGTATGTATTTATGTTTTAAATGTGTATATGAATATAATATTATATATATATATATATATATATATATATATATATATATATATATATATATATATATATATATATATATATATATACATATACATATACAGGCTTTAACATAGAGATACATACATATTGATGAATTTGTATGTATATACAGGGCCGCCACTAGAAATTTGATCAGCCCCCCCCCCTCCTTTGACATGTTTTATTTTTGACCAAGTGACTAAAATGTATATGCACTTTATTCTTAAGTGTAGTTATACTTGGAAATGTTGTAAAGGTAGTAACACACAAACACAGAAACACACAGACACACATAAGGATTCACATATAGGGGCATATTTATCAATGTGCGAGCGGACATGATATGAAGTAGCGTATCATGTACGCCACACATCAATAAATGCCGACAGCATACGCTGTCAGCATTTATCATTGCACCAGCAGTTCTTGTGAACTGCTGGTGCAATGCCGCCCCCCTGCAGATTTGCGGCCAATCGGCCACTAGTAGGGGGTGTCAATCAACCCGATCGTATTAGATCGGGTTGATTTCTGTCCGCTGCATCAGCGCATTAGGACAAGTTATGGAGCAGTGATCTTTACGGAGCTTGATAAATATGCCCCATAGATACTCTAGCAGACACGCAAAGAAACACACAAACAGACACAGACACCCACACAGACACTCAGCACTTGTTTACATTGACCTGAAAAGTAATGAGGTAGACTACAGTTTTGTCATAAAAGGAGATTTACAAGACACAATATGGAGTTCTGATTATCTTTTGTAAAGGAAGATGCCAACTATATGATGACAACAGCATACAGTGGCTGAAAGGAAGGGCCCTGAACTGTCTTAACTAAAATAATTTAAGTAGTGGATTGGTGACTTCCAGAAAGGTTGCATTAGTCTCAAAGTCTGTAGAAAGATGTGAATAATCAAAATGTCCTAAAAAAGAACAGACAATGTTCACACACACACAAACTCAAACACAAACTTGCACATAAACCCAAGGAAACACCCACAGACAGCCTCAGAAAACACACAAAGACATACACACAAAGAGAGACATCCACAGAAAACACACAAGGACATAAACACACAGAGAGACACTCAGAGAAAACACAAGACATACATACACAAACACTCACTGAGACATCCACAGATAACATACAAAGACATACACACACACCCTCACAGAGACACCCACAGAAACTGTACAGACATACACACACCCTCACAGAGACACCCACAGAAAATACACAGACATATGCACAAATCCTCACAGAGACACCCACAGAAAATACACAGAGATGTGCACACACTATCACAGAGACACTCACAGAAAACAAAAAGACACTTTATTTTAAAGGCAACTTTGTATTTATTTTAACTAGGAACAATAGTTATTAAATAGTTATTAACTATTTAATAGCTACCTAGTTGAAATAATTACAAAATTACCTGTAAAATAAATCCTAAAGTAAGTTTCAATTAAACCTAACACTACACTTTCGTTAAATTAATTAAATAAATTACCTACAATTAAATACAATTAAATAAACTTAACTAAATTACAAAAACAAAAAAACACTAAATTACAGAAAATAAAAAAATATTACAAGAATTTTAAACTAATTACACCTAATCTAAGCCCCCTAATAAAATAAAAAAATAAAAAAATAATAAAAGTCCCTACCCTATTCTACATTAAAAAGTAATCAGCTCTTTTACCAGCCCTTAAAAGGGCTTTTTGCGGGGCATGCCCCAAAGTAATCAGCTCTTTTGCCTGTAAAAAAAATACAACCCCCCCAACATTAAAACCCACCACCCACATACCCCTACTCTAACCCACCCAAACCCCCCTTAAATAAACCTAACACTAACCCCTGAAGATCTCCCTACCTTTAGCCGTCTTCACCCAGCCTGGCCAAAGTCTTCATCCGATGGGGCAGAAGAGGACATCCAGACCGGCAGAAGTCTTCATCCTATCCGGGCAGAGGAGGACATCCGGACCGGCAGACATCTTCATCCAAGCAGCATCTTCTATCTTCATCCATCCGATGAGGAGCGGCTCCATCTTCAAGACCTCCGGCGTGGAACATCCTTCTTCGCCGACGACTACCCGACGAATGAAGGTTCCTTTAAGTGACGTCATCCAAGATGGCGTCCCTCGAATTCCGATTGGCTGATAGGATTCTATCAGCCAATCGGAATTAAGGTAGGAAAAATCTGATTGGCTGATGCAATAAGCCAATCAGATTGAAGTTCAATCCGATTGGCTGATCCAATGAGCCAATCGGATTGAAGTTCAATCTGATTGGCTGATAGCATCAGCCAATCAGATTTTTCCTACCTTAATTCCGATTGGCTGATAGAATCCTATCAGCCAATCAGAATTCGAGGGATGCCGTCTTGGATGAGTGAAGACGACTCAAGGTAGGGAGATCTTCAGGTGGTTAGTGTTAGGTTTATTTAAGCGGGGTTTGGGTGGGTTAGAGTAGGGGTATGTGGGTGGTGGGTTTTAATGTTGGGGGGGTTGTATTTTTTTTACAGACAAAAGAGCTGATTACTTTGGGGCATGCCCCGCAAAAAGCCCTTTTAAGGGCTGGTAAAAGAGCTGATTACTTTTTAATGTAGAATAGGGTAGGGACTTTTATTTTATTTATTTTATTTTATTTTAATAGGGGGCTTAGATTAGGTGTAATTAGTTTAAAATCCTTGTAATATTTTTTTATTTTCTGTAATTTAGTGTTTTGTTTTTTTGTAATTTAGTTTATTTAATTGTATTTAATTGTAGGTATTGGTAGCTTATTTATTTAATTAATTTAATGATAGTGTAGTGTTAGGTTTAATTGTAACTTAGGTTCGGATTTATTTTACAGGTAATTTTGTAATTATTTTAACTAGGTAGCTATTAAATAGTTATTAACTATTTAATAGCTATTGTACCTAGTTAAAATAAATACAAAGTTCCCTGTAAAATAAATATAAATCCTAAAATAGCTACAATGTAATTATTAATTATATTGTAGCTATATTAGGGTTTATTTTATAGGTAAGTATTTAGTTTTAAATAGGATTAATTTAGTTAATAAGAGTACTATTATTTAGATTTATTTAATTAATATTTAAGTTAGGGGGTGTTAGGGTTAGGGTTAGACTTAGGTTTGGGGTTAATAATTTTATTATAGTGGCGGCGGTGTAGGGGGGCAGGATAGGGGTTAATAAATTTATTATAGGTGGCGGTAGTATAGGGGGGGAATGATAGAGGTTAATAGGTATTATGTAGGTGGCGGCGGGGTCCAGGTGCGGCGGTTTAGGGGTTAACATATTTATTATAGTTGCGGCGGGGTCCGGGAGTGGTGGTTTAGGGGTTAATATATTTATTATAGTTGCGGCGGGGTCTAGAAGCGGCGGTTTAGGGGTTAATATATTTATTATAGTTGCGGCGGGGTCTAGGAGCGGCGGTTTAGGGGTTAATATATTTATTATAGTTGCGGCGGGGTCCGGGAGCAGCGGTTTAGGGGTTAATATATTTATTATAGGAGTGGCGGTTTAGGGGTTAATAACTATATTTATTTGCGGGGGGCTCCGGGGGCGCCGGTATAGGGGGTAGAACAGTATAGTATAGTGTGAGTGCTTAGTGACAGGGGTATCAATAAAGCTGTAAAAAAGCCGAAGAGCAGCGAGATTGATGATTGATAACTATCACAGTCCGCTGCTCATCGCCCCGTACTTGGTGCGCGTCTTAGATTTATTGATAACTTTGACGAGCATACTCCGGTCCACGGCGGTGATGTGAGGCGAGCTTAGGCGAGCGTATTGGGGCTGGCGAAGGCAGGTACGTACAGAGCTTCATAACTAGAGGCCATAATATACTCCCATTTAACCCCCAAGATTGCCCAGATTTCAAAATAGAAGTTAAAGGGATACTCACATAATTCATGGTATATGGTGTACAGGGAAGGCCCAAATTGGTACCCAATGATACATAATGCAAATATGACTATATCTCTCCATATCATTATACAGTAAGCCTGGTGTATTTCAGTGCAAGATGAACATTGTATACAAGAGTGGTGCATAATAACAATTTTTACATGTACGTTGCGTACCACAAGTAAACACTACAGAGGGATTACATAATCAAAATAGTTAAAGGGCCACTAAACCCCAAATCTTTCTTTCATGATTCAGATAGAGAATAGAAATTTAAACAACATTACAAGTTAGTTCCATAATTTATTTTGCTTCATTTTTTACATATCCTTATTTGAAGAAAAAGCAATGTACATGGTGAGCCAATCACATGATGCTTCTATGTGCAGCAACCAATCAGCAGCTAGTGAGCATATCTAGATATGCTTTTCATCAAAGAATAACAAGAGAATAAAACAAATTAGATAATAGAAGTAAATTAGAAATATGTTTAACATTGCATTCTCTTTCAAAATCATAAAAGAAAAAATGTGGGTGGCATGTCCCTTTAATACCTTAAAAAGGAATACACTCAAATTATAACGGTAGGTACATAGGCACATGCAACTAAGCACAACAAAATATTTTATTATTTTTGCTATATTGTTGCCACAATGTTGCTCTTGAGTCGCAAATGTTGCTCTTGAGTCGCAGTACTAATGCATCAAAAACATTCCAATGGGCACAAGTGCATTATACATCCATTGGGGATGTATGAGTATGTTGCGATTAAAAGCAACAATATGCAGTATAAGGGTACCATGTGGATAATATATTAAACACGTCTCACATATTAATTGAAAAGTATATATACAGTATATCTATCAGAGATTATATAGATTTTGATCACCAATGATAAGCATAGATAACACATGGATACATAATGATGCATGGATACAAAGATCTTACAATATGCTATCACATATAATACATAATATCAATATGGTTATTTACATGATCTGTCATTGTTTAAACATATTCAACACCAATGGTTGATCAAATCAAACTCAGAATTGAAGCAATTAGGGACCTGTGTACATAACTTAAATATCCAAAAGGTTTCTAATCATGCTAGAATAGCACTTTTATCACCTACTCTTTTATCTCCTACTCTTTGTGTTCTCCTAATGGCTTCAATTGCTCGCCACCTGAATGCCCTAACATCACCACCATGTGTCTCTAAGAAGTGTCTAGATAGCTCAGAGCAAGGCTTCTTGTTCTTAATGTAACCAAGGTGTTCAGGTATTCGTGTACGCACATCAATTGTTGTCATACCTATATATTGGAGACAATGGGTTGTACACTCTATGAGATATACTACATATGAGGTGGAACATTTGATACAACCACTTATTTCATAAGTTTGATTAGTGACACAAGAGTAGAAATTCCTCCCTACTGTGAGATATTCACAGGCCTTGCACCTTGATACCCCACATTTATATGTGCCATTTACACTGAGCCATGTGGTAGCTCTCTGTTTTTGTGGGAGCTGGCTGGGAGAAAGGATGTAGCCCAGGGTTTTATTCCTGGAATAAACACATTTAAAACCTTGTTCCACAATGGACTTTAATTTTTTATCTCCTTATAGATTAGGAAAATACTTTTTCAAAATCTCAGATATTTCATAGAACTCAGATGAGTACTGTGTTATAAAAAGGGTTCTTTTGTCTATATCTCTGGGAGATTTATGTTGAAGTGTATCTTTCCTCTAAATTTTAACCACCTCTTTAGCCATTTTCTGGCTATACCCTTTCTCCAATAGTTTGTGCTCAATGACAACACTCTCTTTCAAGAAATCCAATTCCTTGTTACAGATTATTTTGGCTTTTAACAATTGCCCCTTTACAATACCCTTAAAGACATGTTTTGGATGGGCACTGTTATTATGTAAGAGGATGTTTCCAGATATCGGTTTTCAATAGAGTTTGGTAAGACATACAGGTACATACACACACTCACTGAGACATCCACAGAAAACACACAAAGACATACACACACACCCTCACAGAGACACCCACAGAAAATGTACAAAGACATACACACACCCTCACAGAGATACCAACAGAAAACACACAGACATATGCACACACCCTAACAGAGATACCCACAGAAAACACACAGACATGTGCACACACTCTCACAGAGGCATCCACAGAAAACACACAGACATACATACACACATACAAAAACCTTCAGAGACACCCACAGAAAATGCACAAAGACATATGCACATACCCCCCCCACAGAGACATCCACAGAAAACACAGATATACATACACACACCCTCATAGAGACATCCACAGAAAACACACAAAGACATACATACCCACCCTCACAGAGGCATCCACAGAAAATACACAAAGACATATATATACACACACACACACCCTCACAGAGACACCCACAGAAAATGCACAAAGAAATACGCACACACCCACACTGAGACATCCACATTAAACACACAAGGACATACGCACATACCCTCACAGAGACACCCACAGAAAAGGTACAAAGACATACGCACCCACCCTCACAGAGACATCCACAGAAAACACAGACATACATACACACAAATAAACAAAGACGAATGTAGAGTCTCATGTCAGGTTAAAACGTTCAAAGACTTTATTTAATGTATTCGGGTAAAATCCAATACCACCAGCACAGAAACAGGAGACAACTGGTACTACTCGTTTTGGCATAGTGCTGTAATCATAGACCTGCTGGATACTTGGAAAGAGGCATTTTTAAAGTATAACTACACACAGTCATTGGCTAAAAGGGAGTCATAGTATACTCCCATTTAACCCCCAAGATTGCCCAGATTTCAAAGTAGAAGTTAAAAGGAATACTTGCATAATTCATGGTATATGGTGTACAGCGAAGGCCCATATTGGTACCCAGTGATACATAATACAAATACAAATATGACTATATCTCTCCATATCATTAAACAGTAAGTCTGGTGTATTTCAGTGCAAGATGAACATTGTATACAAGAGTGGTACATAATAACAATTTTTACATGTACGTTGTGTACCACAAGTAAACACTACAGAGGGATTACATAATCAAAATAGTTAAAGGGCCACTAAACCCCAAATCTTTCTTTCATGAGGAATACACTCAAATTATAATGGTAGGTACATAGGCACATGCAACTAAGCACAACAAAATATTTTATTATTTTTGCTATATTGTTGCCACAATGTTGCTCTTGAGTCGCAGTACTAATGCATCAAAAACATTCCAATGGGCACAAGTGCATTATACATCCATTGGGGATGCATGAGTATGTTGCGATTAAAAGCAACAATATGCAGTATAAGGGTACCATGTTGATAATATATTAAACACGTCCCACATATTAATTGAAAAGTATATATACAGTATATCTATCAGAGATTATATAGATTTTGATCACCAATGATAAGCATAGATAACACATGGATACATAATGATGCATGGATACAAAGATCTTACAATATGCTATCACATATAATACATAATATCAATATGGTTATTTACATGATCTGTCATTGTTTAAACATATTCAACACCAATGGTTGATCAAATAAAACTCAGAATTGAAGCCATTAGGGACCTGTGTACATAACTTAAATATCCAAAAGCTTTCTTGTTGTGCTAGAATAGCACTTTTATCTCCTCCTCTTTGTGGTCTCCTAATGGCTTCAATTGCTCGCCACCTGAATGCCCTAACATCTCCACCATGTGTCTCTAAGAAGTGTCTAGATAGCTCAGAGCAAGGCTTCTTGTTCTTAATGTAACCAAGGTGTTCAGGTATTCATGTACGCACATCTCTTGTCGTCATACCTATATATTGGAGACAATGGGTTGTACACTCTATGAGATATACTACATATGAGGTGGAACATTTGATACAACCACTTATTTCATAAGTTTGATTAGTGACACAAGAGTAGAAATTCCTCCCTTCTGTGAGATATTCACAGGCCTTGCACCTTGATACCCCACATTTATATGTGCCATTTACACTGAGCCATGTGGTAGCTCTCTGTTTTTGTGGGTGCTGGCTGGGAGAAAGGATGTAGCCCAGGGTTTTATTCATATTTAAAACCTTGTTCCACAGTGGACTTTAATTTGTTATCCCCATATAGAATAGGAAAGTACTTTTTCAAAATCTCACATATTTCATAGAACTCAGATGAGTACTGTGTTATAAAAAGGGTTCTTTTGTCTATATCTCTGGGAGATTTATGTTGAAGTGTATCTTTCCTCTTAATTTTAGCCACCTCTTTAGCCATTTTCTGGTTATACCCTTTCTCCAATAGTTTGTGCTCAATGACAACACTCTCTTTCATGAAATCCAATTCCTTGTTACATATTCTTTTGGCTCTTAACATTTGCCCCTTTACAATACACTTAAAGACATGTTTTGGATGGGCACTGTTATTATGTAAGAAGGTGTTTCCAGATATCGGTTTTCGATAGAGTTTGGTAAGACATACAGGTACATACACACACTCACTGAGACATCCACAGAAAACACACAAAGACATACACACACCCTCAAAGAGACACCCACAGAAAATGTACAAAGACATACACACACCCTCACAGAGACACCCACAGAAAACACACAGACATATGCACACACCCTCACAGAGATACCCACAGAAAACACACAGACATGTGCACACACCCTCACAGAGACATCCACAGAAAACACACAGACATACATACACACATACAAAAACCTTTAGAGACACCCACAGAAAATGCACAAAGACATATGCACATACCCCCCCCCCCACAGAGACATCCACAGAAAACACACAAAGACATACATACCCACCCTCACAGAGGCATCCACAGAAAATACACAAAGACATACATACACACACACCCTCACATAGACACCCACAGAAAATGCACAAAGAAATACGCACACACCCACACTGAGACATCCACAGAAAATGCACAGATATACACACATACCCCTCCACAGAGACACCCACAGAAAATGCACAAAGACATTCACACACATCCTCACAGAGACATCCACAGGAAACACACAAAGACATACGCACACACCCTCACAGAGACACCCACAGAAAATGTACAAAGACATATGCACACATCCTCACAGACACATCCACAGAAAACACACAAAGACATACACACACCCTCACAGAGACACCCACAGAAAATGTACAAAGACATACACACACCCCCACAGAGACACCCACAAAAAACACACAGACATATGCACACACCCTCACAGAGATACCCACAGAAAACACACAGACATGTGCACACACCCTCACAGAGACATCCACAGAAAACACACAGACATACATACACACACATACAAAAACCTTTAGAGACACCCACAGAAAATGCACAAAGACATATGCACATACCCCCCCCCCCACAGAGACATCCACAGAAAACACAGATATACATACACACACCCTCATAGAGACATCCACAGAAAACACACAAAGACATACATACCCACCCTCACAGAGGCATCCACAGAAAATACACAAAGACATATATATACACACACACACCCTCACAGAGACACCCACAGAAAATGCACAAAGAAATACGCACACACCCACACTGAGACATCCACAGAAAATGCACAGACATACACACATACCCCCCTACAGAGACACCCACAGAAAATGCACAAAGACATTCACACACATCCTCAAAGAGACATCCACATTAAACACACAAGGACATACGCACATACCCTCACAGAGACACCCACAGAAAAGGTACAAAGACATACGCACCCACCCTCACAGAGACATCCACAGAAAACACAGACATACATACTGTCAGGTCTGTCCCTTTAAGCTAAGCCCTCCTCCACACACTACAAATCCTCACCACACCTGCAAACAGGTGCTTAGCAATTTGTTAGCAACCTTGTGTATTGTAGCAGCAAGTAATTCTGAGCTCCTCTCCTAATCAGAGTTTGATTCCTAACGGACTTTTCATCAGCTTTCTCAGACTGAGATTTACAAAGACAAACTTTGGAGATTACCCCTCATTCAATTACAACGCTGTTGTTTTTCTCAAACTCCTAAAGCAACGGAACCGCTGACTACCACAAAAAAGAACAAGCAGGATTCACCACTGTGAGTGAAACAACTTATGCTGTATACAGATTTCACTTCAACGCCAATCTTAACCGTAAGCACTACTCCGTAACTAACACGGAGACCGGAGTTCCGCATTCACTCCCCCTGTGACGTAACAGTGGACGCTAACCGCAACACAGACGCGGCTGTCAGTACCGCCAAGCCTGATCAGGGAGCTCTGTGAGCATAACGGACACCGGATAACTGAAGCTTCTCCTCACTGTGACGTAACAGTGAGCTATCTCTACTGTTCAGTAGCGGAGGGTAAGAAGGTTGATACAAAACCAAGTAAAGGACATTTACTACAACACTAGTCATCCAGAGAAACTAACAGTTAGTGCTTTTTCTCACAAAGAGTTTATGGTTAAAGGAATACTTTATCAGTATCTCCTCTGACTTCATTCAATCCTATAATAACTGCTACATATTCACAACGGGTAAACTTGTTACCATTCCCTCTCAATAGTGGCGACATATTATCCCATTGTGATACACACCAATATTATAGAATTTAGTTCTGCATATTGTGATCTTATTAAACCCCAGTATTAAAAAGCAGGAATAATCCATACCAGTACATTTCAGAGGAATACCTGGAAGCAAGGTATTACATATTGCTAAGCCTTAATAATGGATCCAGCAGAACTACCTCAGTTCGTTTACAATCTTTCACAGAAGGTGGACCAATTATCCCAAGGTCTCAGAGAGCTTCAACTAGAGAACCAAACTTTGAGAGGTATTATAAAAGAGACATTAGTACACAAGGACCTCCCACCTGAACCACAGGTCTCTCTACCTGAGACCTTTGCAGGTAACAGGAAATCATACCGGCAGTTCAAAAATGCCTGCAATTTACTCTTCACACTTAAACCAAAAACATATCATTCAGACCGGATAAGAGTCCTGACGATTGTTTCATTTTTAAGGGGTGAACCCCGAGTCTGGGCAGACACATGTTATGAGAACAACGATCCCATCCTCTCCTCACTACAAAGTTTCTATACCACTATGGATGAACTATACCAAGACAGTGACATACAACTGACTGCAGAGGCTAAGATGAGGGCTCTCAGACAAGGTCGCAGGCCAGTCGAAGAGTACATCACAGAGTTCAAGCAGTATGGTACTGACTCGCAGTGGAATGCGATCGCTCTGAGAAATCAGTTTCGCTTAGGCCTTTCAGACCAACTAAAAGATGAATTGGCAAGGTTAGAGATTCCAAATAGCCTTGTAGCACTGATGAAGCTTGTTATATAGATAGATAGGAGGTTAAGAGAGAGAAAGGTTGAGCGATACCACTCTGAAACTTCAACAAGACAGCCTCCATCCAACCCACAACAGATCTCAACCCAGAGAACCTCTGATGAACCAATGGATATGGGGGTTATCAGAGGACCCATCACTCCCCAAGAAAGGAACCGCAGAAGGAATCAGATGCTTTGCATGTATTGTGCAAATCCATCACATGCTGTTAAGGATTGTCCACTTCTTGTTAAGATGAAGAGACGTAAGTGTTCAATCAGTACTGTTCATACTGCCACCTCACCTAAACCCACTTACTGCCATGTACTTTTGTCTCTACAGTGGCACCAACAGAGAGTCAACACTGAAGCAATTATCGACTCGGGAGCCACAAACAGTTATATAGATGTAAACCTTGTAAAAATAAACAAGATACCTATTGTGTGTAAGCAAAACCCTGTCTATATTCGTCTTATTGATGGTACAGCAATCAAAACTGGGCCTATCACACACCAAAGGATACCCCTATTGGTACAAACTGCCAATGGTCACAGTGAATACTTAACACTAGATGTAATTCCCTCACCTCTTTTCCCGATAGTCTTAGGTTTAACTTGGCTACAACTACATCAACCCTTGATAGATTGGAAAGCTCTCCATGTCACTTTCAATTCCGCATACTGCTCCAAGACCTGCTATGCCGGCATGGAGACTCTTCTCAACATCAGTGATGAAGGACCGAGTTTACCTGCAGAGTATGCAGACTTCGCAGACGTCTTCAGTAAAAAACAGGCTGAAGCATTACCACCTCACAGACAATATGATTGTCCTATTGAATTACAACCTGGGGCAACCATTCCCTTTGGACATCTCTATCCCCTCAGCAAAACTGAGTTGGATCACTTAAAAAATTACCTTGAAGAAAACTTAAAAAAAGGGTTCATTCGTCCATCGACATCACCTGCTGGAGCCGGCATATTTTTTGTACGCAACAAAGACAAGTCACTAAGACCCATCATCGACTATCGTGAATTGAATAAAAAAACAATAAAAAACCGCTACCCACTTCCCCTCATACCAGAGCTCATTGAAATAATTCACCAAGCCACAATCTACACTAAACTCGACCTACGCGGAGCCTACAATCTAGTCAGAATACGCAAAGGTGACGAATGGCTCACCGCTTTCAGGACCAGGTATGGGTTATACGAATATCTCGTAATGCCGTTTGGGCTCTGCAACGCCCCTGCAACTTTTCAGCATTTCGTCAACGATATTTTCAGAGATTTGCTCGACATCTGCATGGTCATATATCTTGACGATATTCTCATATTTTCCAACAATCCCCAGGAACATGTCACACATGTTCGCTCCGTATTAGCAAGAGTCAGAGATCATCACCTCTAGGCCAAACCGGAAAAATGCCTGTTCCATGTAACACATCTGTCATTCCTCGGATATTATATCAGTCCAGAGGGTATTAAGATGGAGGAGACAAAGGTACAAAGCGTAAAGAACTGGCGAGAGCCAAAAACCAAGAAAGAATTACAGCGATTCTTGGGTTTCGCAAACTATTATAGAAAGTTCATCAAGAATTTCTCACAAATAGCGAAACCTCTAACAAGCCTAACTGGAACCGTCTCTCATTTCTCCTGGAATACAGATGCCCAGAAAGCGTTTGATCATCTCAAGACACTTTTCACTACAGCTCCATTATTACGCTATCCTGACCCCACTCTACCATATATACTAGAAGTGGATTCTTCGGACTATGGCATTGGAGCCATTCTGTCCCAACGACCTAGCTCCACTTCTCCTATCCATCCCATCGCCTACTTCTCAAAAGTTTTGTCTCCAGCTGAATCTAATTACCCCATCGGGGAGAAAGAACTATTAGCCATCAGGAAATCCCTAGAACACTGGAGACACTTACTAGAAGGCACTGAAGAACCCATACAGATAATAACGGACCATAAAAACTTAGAGTGTTTACAGACAAGTAAAACTCTCTCCTCACGTCAAGCGAGATGGAGTTTGTTCTTCACACGATTTAATTTTACTATCACATACAGACCTGCAAAACTTAATGGGAAGGCTGACGCTTTGTCCAGAAAAGATCTGCCACCAGCGAACGTTCCTCAAATGGGCCAAATCATCCCTCCTGAATGATTCATAGCAACTACCTCTTCACTTCATATACCGCTTGACGATACCACCATTGATCACAATGAGATCACGCAATACTGTTTACAAAAACATTCCGATGGGTTATATTACCATGGTGACCAAAGATACGTATCTCCCTCATCACGGCTCACTATCTTACAGTGTTACCATGACACACCAGGAGCTGGTCATCAGGGAGTTCAAAGAACACATGAAAAGATTTCCAGAAGTTTTTGGTGGCCACAAATGAAAAAAACTATAGCGGATTACATACATGGTTGTTCAATCTGTGCAATTTCCAAATACGAAACCAACAAACCTTACGGGTACCTTATGCCCATACAAATACAACAAAAGCCCTGGCAGCATGTAGGTCTTGACTTCATCGTGGACCTCCCCAAGTCGGAAAAGTTTAATACAATACTCGTTGTAGTCGACCTATTCAGCAAAATGGCCCATTTCATCCCTTACTCTAAGTTGCCAACTTCATCCGAAACAGCTGACCTGTTCCTACAACATATTGTTCGCCTACATGGAGTACCACCCATCCTAACATCAGACCGTGGCACCCAGTTTACCTCCAGGTTCTGGAGGCAGTTATGTCATCTCCTACAGATCCAACATCGCTACAGCACCTCCTTCCACCCACAAACGAATGGCCAGACTGAGAGGGTAAATCAATGGCTCGAGCAATACATTCGTTGTTTTTGTGGCCAACACCAGACAGAGTGGGCAAAACTCTTACCACTGGCAGAGTTCGCCTATAATGACTCAATGAACTCCAGCACAAAGATTACCCCTTTTTATGCGAATTATGGCTTCCACCCTACTTTTTCATTTTCTGGCTCAACCATCTCATCCTCACCTCTCGTAGATGAGTACACCAATACCCTCAAGGAGACATTCAATATTCTATGCCAGAATATACAACGCTCCCAAGAGTCACAGAAACATTACTACAACCTACGACGTAGATCACCCCCAGAGTATAAGGTTGGAGATCATGCTTGGTTGTCCTCCAAAAACCTTCGTCTACAGGTTCCTACTAAAAAATTTGGTAGTCTCTTCCTAGGACCTTTTCCAATCCTTAAGGTTGTCAACCAAAACGCTGTTACTTTAGATCTCCCACCTACCCTGCGAATACACCCCACATTCCATGTCTCCTTATTAAAACCGGCAGGGCTCATGAGAGTGACTACACCAATTCTACCTCCTTCTCCAGTATTGCCACCAGTGGATGAATATGAGGTTAAAAATATCTTGGATTCTCAATACCACAAAGGTTGCCTGGAATACTTGGTACAGTGGAAGGGTTATTCGAATGAGGATAACTCCTGGGAACCGTCTGCTAATCTAAACGCCCCCAGACTGGTTGCACAGTTTCACCGCCGTTACCCTGATTGTCCTAGACCTCAAGTGTTGGGACCACTTGCTTGAAGAGGGGGTGATGTCAGGTCTGTCCCTTTAAGCTAAGCCCTCCTCCACACACTACAAATCCTCACCGCACCTGCAAACAGGTGCTTAGCAATTTGTTAGCAACCTTGTGTATTGTAGCAGCAAGTAATTCTGAGCTCCTCTCCTAATCAGAGTTTGATTCCTAACGGACTTTTCATCAGCTTTCTCAGACTGAGATTTACAAAGACAAACTTTGGAGATTACCCCTCATTCAATTACAACGCTGTTGTTTTTCTCAAACTCCTAAAGCAACGGAACCGCTGACTACCACAAAAAAGAACAAGCAGGATTCACCACTGTGAGTGAAACAACTTATGCTGTATACAGATTTCACTTCAACGCCAATCTTAACCATAAGCACTACTCCGTAACTAACACGGAGACCGGAGTTCCGCATTCACTCCCCCTGTGACGTAACAGTGGGCGCTAACCGCAACACAGACGCGGCTGTCAGTACCGCCAAGCCTGATCAGGGAGCTCTGTGAGCATAACGGACACCGGATAACTGAAGCTTCTCCTCACTGTGACGTAACAGTGAGCTATCTCTACTGTTCAGTAGCGGAGGGTAAGAAGGTTGATACAAAACCAAGTAAAGGACATTTACTACAACACTAGTCATCCAGAGAAACTAACAGTTAGTGCTTTTTCTCACAAAGAGTTTATGGTTAAAGGAATACTTTATTAGTATCTCCTATGACTTCATTCAATCCTATAATAACTGCTACATATTCACAACGGATAAACTTGTTACCATTCCCTCTCAATAGTGGCGACATATTATCCCATTGTGATACACACCAATATTATAGAATTTAGTTCTGCATATTGTGATCTTATTAAACCCCAGTATTAAAAAGCAGGAATAACCCATACCAGTACATTTCAGAGGAATACCTGGAAGCAAGGTATTACACATACACACAAATAAACAAAGACGAATGTAGAGTCTCATGTCAGGTTAAAACGTTCAAAGACTTTATTTAATGTATTCGGGTAAAATCCAATACCACCAGCACAGAAACAGGAGACAACTGGTACTACTAGTTTTGGCATAGTGCTGTAATCATAGACCTGCTGGATACTTGGAAAGAGGCATTTTTAAAGTATAACTACACACAGTCATTGGCTAAAAGGGAGTCATAGTATACTCCCATTTAACCCCCAAGATTGCCCAGATTTCAAAGTAGAAGTTAAAAGGAATACTTGCATAATTCATTATATATGGTGTACAGGGAAGGCCCAAATTGGCACCCAGTGATACATAATACAAATACAAATATGACTATATCCCTCCATATCATTATACAGTAAGTCTGGTGTATTTCAGTGCAAGATGAACATTGTATACAAGAGTGGTACATAATAACAATTTTTACATGTACGTTGCGTACCACAAGTAAACACTACAGAGGGATTACATAATCAAAATAGTTAATACCTTAAAGAGGAATACACTCAAATTATAACGGTAGGTACATAGGCACATGCAACTAAGCACAACAAAATATTTTATTATTTTTGCTATATTGTTGCCACAATGTTGCTCTTGAGTCGCAGTACTAATGCATCAAAAACATTCCAATGGGCACAAGTGCATTATACATCCATTGGGGATGCATGAGTATGTTGCGATTAAAAGCAACAATATGCAGTATAAGGGTACCATGTTGATAATATATTAAACACGTCCCACATATTAATTGAAAAGTATATATACAGTATATCTATCAGAGATTATATAGATTTTGATCACCAATGATAAGCATAGATAACACATGGATAAATAATGATGCATGGATACAAAGATCTTACAATATGCTATTACATATAATACATAATATCAATATGGTTATTTACATGATCTGTCATTGTTTAAACATATTCAACACCAATGGTTGATCAAATCAAACTCAGAATTGAAGCCATTAGGGACCTGTGTACATAACTTAAATATCCAAAAGCTTTCTTGTTGTGCTAGAATAGCACTTTTATCTCCTCCTCTTTGTGGTCTCCTAATGGCTTCAATTGCTCGCCACCTGAATGCCCTAACATCTCCACCATGTGTCTCTAAGAAGTGTCTAGATAGCTCAGAGCAAGGCATCTTGTTCTTAATGTAACCAAGGAGTTCAGGTATTCGTGTACGCACATCTCTTGTCGTCATACCTATATATTGGAGACAATGGGTTGTACACTCTATGAGATATACTACATATGAGGTGGAACATTTGATACAACCACTTATTTCATAAGTTTGATTAGTGACACGAGTAGAAATTCCTCCCTTCTGTGAGATATTCACAGGCCTTGCACCTTGATACCCCACATTTATATGTGCCATTTACACTGAGCCATGTGGTAGCTCTCTGTTTTTGTGGGTGCTGGCTGGGAGAAAGGATGTAGCCCAGGGTTTTATTCATATTTAAAACCTTGTTCCACAGTGGACTTTAATTTTTTATCCCCATATAGAATAGGAAAGTACTTTTTCAAAATCTCACATATTTCATAGAACTCAGATGAGTACTGTGTTATAAAAAGGGTTCTTTTGTCTATATCTCTGGGAGATTTATGTTGAAGTGTATCTTTGCTCTTAATTTTAGCCACCTCTTTATCCATTTTCTGGTTATACCCTTTCTCCAATAGTTTGTGCTCAATGACAACAATCTCTTTCATGAAATCCAATTCCTTGTTACATATTCTTTTGGCTCTTAACATTTGCCCCTTTACAATACACTTAAAGACCTGTTTTGGATGGGCACTGTTAATATGTAAGAAGGTGTTTCCAGATATCGGTTTTCGATAGAGTTTGGTAAGACATACAGGTACATACACACACTCACTGAGACATCCACAGAAAACACACAAAGACATACACACACCCTCACAGAGACACCCACAGAAAATGTACAAAGACATACACACACCCTCACAGAGACACCCACAGAAAACACACAGACATATGCACACACCCTCACAGAGATACCCACAGAAAACACACAGACATGTGCACACACCCTCACAGAGACATCCACAGAAAACACACAGACATACATACACACATACAAAAACCTTTAGAGACACCCACAGAAAATGCACAAAGACATATGCACATACCCCCCCACAGAGACATCCACAGAAAACACACAAAGACATACATACCCACCCTCACAGAGGCATCCACAGAAAATACACAAAGACATACATACACACACACCCTCACATAGACACCCACAGAAAATGCACAAAGAAATATGCACACACCCACACTGAGACATCCACAGAAAATGCACAGATATACACACATACCCCCCCCACAGAGACACCCACAGAAAATGCACAAAGACATTCACACACATCCTCACAGAGACATCCACAGGAAACACACAAAGACATACGCACACACACTCACAGAGACACCCACAGAAAATGTACAAAGACATACGCACACATTCTCACAGACACATCCACAGAAAACACAGACATACACACACACACCCTCACTGAGTCATCTACAGAAAACACACATTGACATACACACACACCCTCACAGAGACACCCATAGAACAAGCATAAAGACATATGCACACACCCTCACAGAGACATCCACAGAAAACACACAAAGAAATACACACAACTCCCTCACAGAGACACATACAGAAAATGTACAGACATACGCACACACCCTCACAGAGACATCCACAGAAAACAGACATACATATACACACGCTCACAGAGACATCCACAGAAAACACACAAAGACATACACACCCACACTCACAGAGGCATCCAGATAAAATACACAGACATACATACACACACACACACACACACACACACAGAGACATCCACAGAAAATGCACAGATATACGCACACATCCTCACAGAGAAATCCATAGAAAATGCACAAAGACACACACACACCCTCACAGAGACATCCACAGAAAATGCACAAAGACAGACACACACACCCTTACAGAGAGACCCACAGAAAAAAAAAACATACACTGTCGGCATTTATCATTGCACAAGCATTTCACTAGAAATGCTTGTGCAATGCCATCCCATGCACATTCGCGATGTTAATCAACCCGATCGTATACAAACGGGCGGATTGCTGTCTGCTGCCTCAGAGATGGCAGGCGAGTTAAGGAGCAGCGGTCTTAAGACAGCTGCTTCTTAACTCCTGTTTCTGGCTAGCCTGATGGCTCACATGGAAACAGATGTATTTGGCTGAATAAGGGGGTTGATAAGTCAGCCCCTAAAGCTTTATTTCTGTTAAAATGGAGTAATAGCAAAAATGCTAAAAATTCTCCGGTACTTTTTTCTGAAATTCTGGTAGCAAAGGGGTTAAAGACAACAAAAAAATCATGACAAACCATTTTCCCTAAACTTTTATTTTTTGTTTTTTATTTTTCCTTTTCTCAATAAAACCAATATATATGTAATTAAAAAATATTGATTTAAGTGCAATCTGTTCCTTTGTGCCTATTTGTGGATCTGTATTCCATATAATTTATTTGAGCACTATAAATGGGCAAGTTATAATTACTAAAAATTATTATTTTCTGATATGTAGCCTTTGTTCCAAAATTTTTACTTTATTGAGAAAAAAAATAAAAACACCATTATATGTCAGTACCAAGATAATGATACATAGTTTTATTTTCTACAGATTTCCTACTGGATATCCCTGTTATTAAATATATGTGCTGTATGAGGTGCCAAATATATATCACCCATATCAAATCAAAACTTTTTGCTAAACGGTTAAAACTGTTACAAATGCAACAATATTGGAAACACCTATGAAACACAGTACTTGTTTGTAAATGTAAAATATTTCATGTCTGTTTTGTTACAGAAAATACAATTTTCAATGCAGACACAAAAAAGGCACTGACTGTTGGCGCTCCTAGGGGGTGGATCAGATTTTTCACCTATATTAAAGGGATATGAATCCCATATTTTTTTTCTTTTATGATTCAGAAAGAGCATGCAATTCTAAGCAACTTTCTAATTGACTCATATTATAAATATTTCTTCATTCTTTTAACATCTTTATTTGAAAAGCAGGAAGGTAAAGCTTAGGAGTCTGCCTATTTTTGGTTCAGTACCTGAGAAGCGCTTGCTGATTGGTGGCTACATTTATCCACCAATTAGCAAGTGCCACCCAGGTGCATGTGGAATTTATAAAGACTATCTTGCCCCTGTGAGATATCTAATATTATTAAAAGTTGTGTTGAATTTTTTTATTTTTCTTTATTTTACTTCTTTAAAATGTTCTTATTTTTTTTTATGTTTGAGTGAACTATTTTATCTAGAATGTTTTTTCCATTTGAATTAGTATATATTTTTGTGTGTGCGTACCCCTATGTAATGATAAATTAATGAAATAAGAAAACTTCACTATAATATATTAGAAAATATTAGAGAAGATCTGATGCCAATAATGTACTGCGGCATGCCGTATTTCAATGCTCTTCAACAGCTTTGATATTCTGTGACATATCACCAATTTCAAGTGAATAGAATTATGTTTAAAAAGTATCTGTTTAAATAAATCATCTTACATTTGGCAGAACATCAAAGAACTGTGAACTTTGTAAGGTGAAATGAAATGTAGCTGTTTCTCTATATTACAATAATGATCAGCATTGGAATTATTTAAAATAAAATAAGATAATATTTAACCTTTTAGATGCACATGACAAGGTATTCTTGTCATGCACATCTCTCCTGGTGTGGGTGACAAATGAACATTCAGGGGGTCCCCCTTTTGATCCAGATCCTGAGGACCCCCACACTAGAGATGGGGAAAGGAGACTGCTGACACTTTCCACATCACTGTCTCTGTCCTGCAGATGCTGTGATCTCCACTGGCACCTGTGGTGTTGGCAAAAGGGGGTGAAACTGGCAGAAAATGAGCTGGGGGAGAAGGCTTTGGCCACTTACATGGACAAGTGACCCCTCATTTAAAAGAGGGGGTTGTTGCATGTGATTATTGTAAATTTATTTATTTATAAAATATTTTTACCAGGAAGGATACATTGAGATGTCCTGGGATCACAAAACATTGCAATTGATACAATAGGGTATGACAAAATATAAAAACAATAATAATACACAATATATGCAAAAATTAACATAGAACAGGTAGGAAATATATAACCAACCATGACAGGTGCATTCTGTTTTGAGATATACAGTATAGAGAGGGATCTCTTAAAGGATATTAGGCTTGCGGAAGGTTTGAAAGTGTGCGGGAGGTCATTCCATAACTGTGACGCTCTGTAGGAAAAGGAGGGTTGAGCTGCTTTCTTTTTGTATTGAGGCAAGCTAAACAATGTGCTGGTACTGGATCGGAGGTTATAGGAGGTGGGACTAGCAGGGCAGAACATTCTGCTCAGGTAGGGTGGGAGCTTCCCAGAAAGGCACTTAAACACAAGGCAGGAAAGATGGAGGGTGCGTCTGGATTCCAGCGACAGCCAGTTTAGTTCATTTAGCATGTCACAATGGTGGGTCCTGTAGTTACATTGTAGCACAAAGCGGCAGAACGAGTTATACAACGTATTAAGTTTATTAAGGTGAGTTTGCGGTGCAGGTGCGTATACTACGTCCCCATAATCCATTATAGGTATCAGCATTTGCTGTACAATCTTTTCTTTTACTGTAGGGCTGAGGCAAGATTTGTTTCTGTACAGGGCACCTAGTTTTGGATAAAGTTTAGATGCAAGTTTTTCTATGTGGAGGCCAAAAGATAGTTAGAAAGTTGGTAATACTCACATAATTGCGTATGGACGTATTTTTCTAAAATTGTTTACAATACTGGGAGCAGTGATATAGGGTGATAGTTAGAAACCAAGGTTAACTCCCCACTTTTATGAATAGGCACTACTCTTGCAGTATTCCAGAGTTTGGGTATGTATCCAGACATCAAGGATTCATTAATTAGGGTTGTGACAGGCTTAGCAATTGCCGGCGCACTGAGCTTCAACAGCATTGCTGGGATTTGATCAGGTCCAGACTGGTTTTTCATTTTTAGATTATTAAGGTGTTTTTTAACGACATTGATGGGTACAGGTCTAAAATTGAACTACTCTATATTGGGTATTTGCTGTTTTAGTGGGGCCTGATCCACATTTCTAGTTTCAAGATGCGTGTCATTAATTAGTTTGTCAATCAGGGTGGTGGAGCATCCGACAAAATAATTGTTAAAGGCATTTGCTACTTCTAAAGGGAGTTGCAGGGTTTGGTTATCCACATTGACAGTGGAGGATTGGGAGTGGATTGGTGGATTTTGTAAGTTATTTATGAGTTTCCAAAACTTTCTAGGGTTAGATATGTTATTGTTAAGATTTTCACAGAAATATTGGGCCTTGGCCAATTTTGTTTGTTTAGTGCATATATTTCACCATTGTCTATCTACACAGTGATCGTTCATAGAGCCAGTTTGTTTGAACTTTGACCACAATGAATCCCGAAACTGGTACATTTGAATGAGGTCAGCTGTGATCTAATCTAAGTGTGCTCCTTTTACTCTCACCTTACGCAGTGGGGCATGTAAATTCCAAAATAGTGGGAGTTCAGACTGAAAGAATTCAACTGCAGAGTCTAGATATGGGATCAGGTTTAATCTGTGCCAGGGGAGGTTCTTGATGTCATTTAGAAATGATTGAATATTCAATTTTTTGAAGGACCTGGTGATTTTAACCTTGAGAGGGGATTTAGTTGCCTTTATTTTGCGCACGCAGTACACTATGCAGTGGTCACTGAAATTGTTAGGGAGAACACCTGCCTCCTGGATTCGGTCGGGAGAGGTGGAGAGAATCCAGTCGAGCAGGGTATGATTATGGCTTTTGATGTTTATGCGAGTTGGGGAGGAGATTAATTGCGTTAGCTGCAAAGATTTAAATAGAGTGAGACAACTATTATTTTTTGAATTCAGCCAATCAATATTAAAATCTCAGAAAACAAAAATTTCACTTTTTGGGTTTTGAGCTATGGCTTCACTAAGGAGATGGGCTATGTAAGAAATGGAATGCACAAGGGAGCTAGGTGGGCGGTAGATTCCTGCAACAATGATTGATTTACTGCAAGGGATCTCAATTTTGCCAGAAAGGAAATCAAAGGTGGCAGGAGAGCTAGATTTTTGTAAGGGGGTGAACTTTGTGGAATTGTCAACATAAATTAAAATGCCGCCTCCTCTGTTTGCTCTGTCAATTCTATGGCATGAATACCCATGTATTGCAATTGCAGAGTCAGGTATTTTTGCAGTTAGCCACGATTCAGAGATAACAATGATTTTGGGCTTGTATTGTAAACACCAAGCTTGCAGTGCATCGATTTTTGGTAGTAACCTGCGGATATTACAGTGCACAAAGGAGAGGCCTTTTTTAGTTGGAAGGCTAGGATTGGAATTTGCTGGGGGAACAGGGTTAGACTCTAAATCATTTGCAAGGGCAAGTAACATAAGGAATAGGAATTTGGACATAGTTTTTGTTTGGCCACATAGTGAATGGGATACTTTATAATTTTGTGAGGTGGGTGTAGGAGGGCTATTTTTTATAACTCTCCACCAGCACTCAGCAGATAAGTTACAGCAACAGAGCAGGCCATGGTGTATGAAAATTTGTTTTCCAGTTTGAGGTGTGTGCTTATGGCGGTAATGATAGGAATAAAATTGGAGTGAGAAAAGGGTTGTCATGAATATCAGTATGGTCATATTTGGATTCATGTTAGTGCTATGAGGTGTGTAGATAAATATAAAACAAAAATAGTACAATATAAAATATATATATATATATATATATGTGTGTGTGTGTGTGTGTAAATACCTGCAGCAACATTTAAAATGCTGTTTAACTTGAAGGAAAAGGAACTCTAAGGGGTAGATTTAACAAGGGCATAATGGCCCTTGTCCTCTTGTTTCTGCGTGAGGCTTCAGGCTCGCCGGATACAGCATATCATGTCAGACAGACATCGGGAAATCTACCCCTAATTCTCTAGAATAGGGTAAGTGATCCCTCTTTTTAAAGAGGCGAGGCAGAGATCAAATTACAACTGCAGGTAAGGACATTTACAGCATAAACAGATGTACAGCCACCTTTTTCAATTTATGCTCTTGGGATCTATTCCAATTCCAAATTACATCATCTTTATGAATTTTTCTGCCCATGCAGCAATTAGCACGGCCACACTTATATGTATCAGCCTTCTAACCAGTGTGTTAAAGTACCCTACCTCTGTGTACTTTGTTTCTTTCTAGTTTGGGTTCCCAATTTAAAGGGTGCATTCAATGTTTTATTTTAAAACCTCCTTACGTTTATTCCCTAAACGGTTCCCAAAACAGAACCTGAATTTAAAACCCCCAATATTTATTTAATATGGACCTAATAAAACCTCCACCTCAACTTGACTTCCTATGAATTATTGCATGAATTCTTTGGTTTAGTTGGTAACAGATCCTCCCAGTTTGCTCCTTGATCTGGCCTTCTGTATCAACTCCAGAACATTCTCTTTCAGCATAAATTTATTTTGTAAAACATCTGCCCCCTGTTTAAAGTCCAAGGTACAGTCACTTCTGACTCTTCTAAACTAAATTCTTTTAAGCGTTAGAACTGTTTTTATTTACTTTGCTTTGGGGATCATCTTGAGTTGCTGTACAAAGATATAATTTCTTTATAAATTTGAAATACACTATGGTGACTTTACCAACCTGCTATATGGTGTGGCTACACAATAGAAGATACATTACAGGTAATAATTAGATACTACATTTTAAATATTTTTTTATTGTGTGGATTTATACTTACCTGTCTTTTTCTTTAATATGTTTTATATAAATGAATATTGTCAACCTAATAATGATTCCTAAAATTGGTACTTAAGAGAACTTAGTGTTAACTCCTAGATCTGGCTTCTTGTATCAACTCAAGAACAAACCCTTTCTGCAGAAATTGATTTTGTAATACATCTTCTTACTGGTAAAAGTCTGTATCCAAGGTACAGTTTCTTCTAACTCTTCTAAACTACTCTAAAGGGATGTTGGACTTCCAGCGAGCAAGATGTCCACTCTTAGCATTTTGGAAACAGTTACTATCTGTGGATTTTCTAAAGTTCTTTACCCCTATTTTATTGGTCTAGAAACTCAATATGTGTGTCATTGTCTTCCCAATGGCTGTTTCCTGAGTTTGTTGATAGAACTTCTCCTCAAATGAAAAATAATTATGTTCAAGGATATATTTTATGCCATGGCTAGGAATTCAACATGTAAATATGGAATATCCAAATTCTAACAACGCTTTGAAATTGCCTGTAAGCCTAGATGATGTGGGATACTGTTGTACATGAGAACACAACACACATAATCTATTTATAATTTTCCCTTTATTCCAAAACATCAAATATCTTAATCACCTCTGTAGTATCCATAAGATATGATTTTTTCTTTACCATAGGCTGTTAAATACCAGTCAATATAAGTTGACAAATTACTGATTTTAGAGCCTATTCCCTAGATTATCGGACTACTTGGTGGATTTTTTAAAACTTTATGTATTCTTGGAAGATGATAGAAGGTTTGAATGTTGACGCAAGTAGTATGAATAAACCTAAATTCATCTTCATCAGATAAAACAATTCCTGACTGAAAGCACTGGTGGAATCTTTATCAAGTATAACATATGTGTCTTCTGCACTTAGGAGTCTACTCACCTCCCTAAGATACACTTCTCTATCTTGCATAACAATTTCCCCCTCCCCTAAATCCATCTATCTGATGACTATACTGTGGTCCTCCTGTAATGCTTTCAGCACCTGTATTTCTTCCATAGACAAATTGAGGTCCATTTATCATTGATCAGACATGATCCGCTATAGTGAACCATGTCCGCCGCACATCGATAAATGCCGACAGCATACGCAGTCGTCATTTATCATTGCACCAGCAGTTCTTATGAACTGCTGGTGCAATACCGCGCCCTGCAGATTCACGGCGTATTCGATTGGGTTGATTTCTGTCCACCGCCTCAGAGCAGGTGAACAGGTTATGGAGCAGCGGTTATTTGTAATTCTACTATAATTTCCTCTCACATTTCAATTAAAATACCTTTCTTGTTTATCCCAGTCTCCTTACCAAACTTACTAATACTTAGATTATTTTGTATAGGATCAGAGTGGCTGGCATTATACTCCCTCTTCTGTTTCCTATATGTATACCTTATTGTTCTTATAACATATATAATATCAGTATTTATGTTCTTCCATTAGTCTTCCTCCTTGTATGGTGTTAATTTATCAGATAATTCTTTGATTTCAGTTTTTAGTTTTCTCGAGACAGAATTTTTTATATTTGATCAGTGCCAAAGAACATTGAAGTAGAATATTGTATTATTCTGTAGAGAATTTGACTTTGTCCAAATTAAAGGCTGGAAATGTCTTAACCCTTAGCCCTCTGTGTATTATACTATGTAATATATAATTATCCAGGAGGATAAGATCCTGCCATTCTTTCATGTCAGATGTTAAAATGTTCTCAAGTTGCCTAAATAAACTACTGTATGTGGATCATCCTGTTCTTTAACAGCTTCATTTTACAATAAATTGACCTCTCATTTCCTATAGTTTATATGTGATGGTTCATCATCTTTCCAATATAGCTGGGATTAACAGTATTATTGATAGATTATCTAAATATGTGGAAGATTTTCTGCAAAAATATGTATAACATCTTATATCATATATCAGAGATACCACATATGTTCTCTCAAAGTTGCTTAAAATCAGAAGGAATACAAACTTTTTCTGGCTTACTTGTGATCTGGGAGCTTTATATTAAAATATTACCCATCAGAGGGGTTTAAATACTGTACAGGACTATATTGAGTGACATCTATATGCCAGATAAACAAAATACTTCTTTATTACAACTAATAAGCTTTATTTTACATCACAATTATTTCAAATATTTGGATGAGTATTACCTGCAAGTGAAGGAAACTGCTATGGGCACCAGGTTTGCCCCCAGTTTTGCAAATCTTTTTATGGGCAAATTTGAGAACACACATATATTATTCTCAATGGGAAGCAAACCTGGTGTTCAATGGCAGAAATATAGATTAACTGATTTTTATTTGGTAGGGGGACCACAACTTTGTTTATTCTTTTGTTGAACATTTGAACAATAACTCTATGGGGAATATATTTTCCAACAACATACAGACAGACAAGATAGAGTTTCTAGATATTTACCTAACTTGGGATAAGGACAACAATTTCTTGTCATCCACATTCTACAAGCATATTTTTCTAGCTTTTCCAGCAATCTGCAAGCTGGAAAACTAATATTCCGTATAGCCAATTCTGGAGGATCCAGAGGAATTGTATCATCCTTGAAACCTCTGAGGACCAATCAGGGGTATTAAAAGATAGGTTTTATGAGAAAGGCTACCATTTGGATCTGATAGAATCTGGCTATTTGAAGGCAAGGAATATGGAGAAGGAACACATTTTTGATCAGAAGCAAAATGCGAAAAATAGCAATGCGTTCCCTTGTAGACCTGTATTCACAACCCAATTTAATTCCAATTATAGGGCCATAAGAAGATTTTTGCTAAACATTGAAACATTTTGTTGAAGGACCCCATTATGAGTAAAACTTTAAGTGATCAACCCAAATTAGTTTTTAGGCAAGCTCCGACTCTGAAACAAAAACTAGCGCTCAGCAAAAGATTTAACTCCAAAAGAAGTATGAAGAAATTGAATTGGTCCAATTTATGTTCCATGCGCAAATATATTACACATAGAGCTTCTGGTATTTCCTTTTTTGCAAAAGGAGAACACTTTAAGATTCCAGATAGATTAACATGTAATTTGGCATATGTTGTGTAGATCATATCTTGTGAATGTGGCATACAATACTTAGGCCGAACTTGTAGAACGATAAGAAGAAAATAGAGTGAGCATCTAAGAAATATAAAAAAAGACTCATTGAAACATAGTATGTCAAGACACCATCTTTTACCATCATGGAAAGTCTGAGTGCAAGATAAATATCACTCCCTTAGAAAAGATCATTCTATCAGTAGTAATTAATAGGATGAATAGATTGAGACAGAGGGAGACATTTTGGATACACAAAGTCAAAACTTTGTTTCACTCTGGTTTCAACAAGGTCAAAGATTTATCTGCTTTTTTAATAGGTCAATATTATGCTATGATATATTTTCTGCATTAATATCATTGTCTATATTTTTTTGATTTACATGTATAATTATATAATTCATATTTTTGTTTTGATTGATATATATCCAAGATGGGGTCTCTGTAGCAATTTCCTTAAATTTAGGCGTTGTATATTTTTTTACTCTATCTTTTTTATTGTCACACATTCAGATACAACAGTATTATTATCATTTCCTCTTATATAGTTACAAGTTAGGTACATAACTGATTTAGGTAATTAGCACAAGTGAATCTCTAGCATCACATATTCTTCATATTTAGGGCCAGATTACGAGTGGAGCGCAACATTGCACTTTTTTGAGTGCGATATTTGCTCTCCACTTGTAATACAGCGCACCTAATTGTGTACTGGTGTCTGAAGTGGTCCGCAATGTGAATGCGACCTTGCATACACATTGCATGGAAGATTTGCCCTCAATAGAGCGTGCTTCCATATGCTCCAGTGGGAGCCTCGTTCTCATGCTGTAAGACACAACATGAAAGTCGCACAGAGATGGGCAGCAATTTTAAATATATATGTATATGCTTATATACATATATATGTATGTGTTAATATGCGTATATACACATATTAACACATAAATATATATGTATACAAGCATTTACATATATATTTACAGGGAACACACAGATCCCATAGACCGCAATATAAAGGCACTTTTCAGTCTGTTTTTTTTATCTAATATCCCACACCTGCTACTTTTAACCACTAAAAACTACCTAGTGCAGTAGTTTGTTATGGAACAAAATGCAAAAACATGTTTTTCCTAAAAAAATTAAAAGACCCTTTATTTTGGGGGCATTTGGGGCACTTTTAGAACATTAATCAGGAACCTAGTCTCTGGTTAATTTTTGAAGCACTAATTGCTACCGTGAGCTTGCAGTAGCAATAACCAGCCACTTGTAATGGCTGGTTATTAATTGCATGACCGCAATTAGGTGAATTTGCTGAGTTGCAGCCACACAATAAATTAGCGCTCCCCTTGAATTTCTGGCCCTTAATGGGATAGGTATCCTATATACCACACATTATTTATTGTGATTCTAAACTTTGTATATACCCTTGAGCAATATCGCATTCAGGGCCAGATTAGAAGTGGAGCGCTAGCATTAGCTCGATAACAATAAGGGGTTTATTGTGGGTTTTTGCGCTCATCGATTTTACCACTTGTATTACTAGTTGAAAGTAAATGTGATCGCTTAAGCGCAATTGCGATTTACGCTAGAATGTTTACCCCGTCCTTAGAGCTATGGTTAACTGTTTCACAAAAAAAAGGTTGCACAAAACACATAAAAAAATACATTACAAAGTAAACTTACACCATCTAATAAAAATTATATAAAAAATAAAATATTGAACTCAAAAAAATATAAAGGTTTAAAAATGTGTTAGAAAAAAAGGCAGGCAAAGGGCCTCTAAAGATGAGTGTGTGTGTATATATATATATATATATATATATATGTATATTATATATATACATATATATATATACTGTATGTGTGTGTGTGTTTGTGTACATATGTACAGTTATGGCCAAAAATATTGGCACCCCTGCATTTCTGTCAGACAATGCACCACTTCACCCAGAAAATTGTTGCAATTACAAATGCTTAGGCATTCTCATTTTTCTTTCTTGTTTGTATTGGTGTGACACAAAAAAAGTAGTGGGGAAAAAGCCAAATCTGACACATTCCACGCAAAACTCCAAAAATGGACTGGACAAAATTATTGGCACTAAATTTAACATTTTTTAGCACACCTCTTGGAAAAAGTAACTGAAATCAATCGCTTCCTGCAACCATCAATGAGTTTCTTACATCTCTCTACTGGAATTTTGGACCACTCTTCTTTCGCAAACTGCTTGAGGTCTACCTTGACAACTGCTGTTTTGAGATCTCTCCACAGGTGCTCTATGGGATTGAGATCTGAACTCATTGTTGGCCAGTTCAGTACTCTCCAGCACTTTGTCTTAAACCATTGCTGGGTGCTTTTTGATGTGTGCTTTGGGTCATTGTCCTACTGTAAGACCCATGACCTCTGACGGAGACCCAACTTTCTAAAACTGGGCCCTATATTGCACCACAGAATTCATTGGTAGTCTTCAGATTTCATAATGCCATGCACAAGAAATCCAGTGCCTGTTATGTCTGATTGTTGAAGCTAATCCTTCCATTGCCATCACAAATAATAAAGATGATAATGGACAGCCTTGTCTTATCCTGTACCTATCTTTAATGGAGAAAGAGTGAAGACTGTCCTGCAGCCTTGGGGCAGTGAGATGAGACACTGAGAGTCCTTAGCAGGCTCCTATCAGCACAAGGAAGTTCTGCCATTTTTGTGAGTACCCTGACTTTCCTGTGATATCAATTTTTCTGATAAGACTAATTCACACAAGGTAGTGCCTATTCTCTTTTTTTCAGTTTTTAAATCTTGGTTGAACTTCAATATCTGGACAATCACCTGACATAAATAACATTAAGCCACTGTGGGTGGTTTTGGAGAACAGAAGGAGAAGTAGATTCACTCCTCCAACATAGTATCTAATGATGAAAATACCAGATACTGGAGAACGTGGGTGGGAGTCAAGTGGTCACAAACTCTCCTAGCAAAATTGTTAACAAAACAAATCTTCCTAGACTAAGGGGCTGATTTATCAAGGACCAAATGGCACCTGATTCTGAGCGAGTCTTCAGGCTCGCTGGAAACAGCAGTTAAGAAGCAGCGGTCTCAAGACAGCTGCTCCTTAACTCATCCGCTGCCTCTCAGGCTGCAGACATTAATCCACCCGATCGTATACCCCCTGCTAGTGGCCGATTAACACCCCCTGCTAGCGGCCCCCTGCGAATCTGCAGGGGGCGGCATTGCACAAGCAGTTCAACAGACCTGCTTGTGCAATGTTGTTGGACAGACACTTGGTAAATCGACCCCATAGACTGAATAACTAATGAATGCATAGGATCCAATGATAGACACTGTAAGCCTCTAAAACCGGATTCAAACTACATGGAAGAGAGATAGGTAATAAAGAGATAGATAGAAGACGAGCAAACTGCCTGCATGACAAAACAGAAAATGCTGACCAAAATCAATTCATTCTTAGTTGCATTTATGTAGTTTTTCCACATGTCATCATTGGTTCTTATATTTTGAATCGATTATGTATGTTTAGTCACCAGACTTTCTTTTTCACTTTGCATATGACACATAATTTAATATTATAAGGAAGCTTGTGTCCCCTATCTTACTAATTATATGTTATTGATGGATGGTTTTAATATGTGGCGATTTTGGATTGGTCAGCAATGATGATGTAGCTAAATAGGTTTAGCCATAAGGTGAGCTTTTTGTGTATTTTTTCGACTGATAGATTTAGCATACCCTATAGGCTGCATATATGTTTTCACCAAGAAGAGAGGAGTTATTTATATATAAAACCATGCCTCATATGGGAGGAGTTTTACCATCGATTGGTCATTACAGTATGGCCCTTTTAGGCCTAGATTTAGAGTTCGGCGGTAAAAGGGCTGTTAACGCTCCGCGGGTTTTTTTCTGGCCGCACCATAAATTTAACTCTGGTATCGAGAGTTCAAACAAATGCTGCGTTAGGCTCCAAAAAAGGAGCGTAGAGTATTTTTACCGCAAATGCAACTCTCGATACCAGAGTTGCTTACGGACGCGGCCGGCATCAAAAACGTGCTCGTGCACGATTCTCCCATAGGAAACAATGGGGCTGTTTGAGCTGAAAAAAAACCTAACACCTGCAAAAAAGCAGCGTTCAGCTCCTAACGCAGCCCCATTGTTTCCTATGGGGAAACACCTCCTAAGTCTGCACCTAACACCCTAACATGTACCCCGAGTCTAAACACCCCTAACCTTACACTTATTAACTCCTAATCTGCCGCCCCCGCTATCGCTGACCCCTGCATTACACTTTTAACCCCTAATCTGCCGCTCCGTAAACCGCCGCCACCTACGTTATCCCTATGTACCCCTAATCTGCTGCCCTAACATCGCCGACCCCTATGTTATATTTATTAACCCCTAATCTGCCCCCCACATCGTCGCCGACACCTGCCTACACTTATTAACCCCTAATCTGCCGAGCGGACCTGAGCGCTACTATAATAAAGTTATTAACCCCTAATCCGCCTCACTAACCCTATCATAAATAGTATTAACCCCTAATCTGCCCTCCCTAACATCGCCGACACCTACCTTCAATTATTAACCCCTAATCTGCCGACCGGAGCTCACCGCTATTCTAATAAATGGATTAACCCCTAAAGCTAAGTCTAACCCTAACACTAACACCCCCCTAAGTTAAATATAATTTTTATCTAACAAAATAAATTAACTCTTATTAAATAAATGATTCCTATTTAAAGCTAAATACTTACCTGTAAAATAAATCCTAATATAGCTACAATATAAATTATAATTATATTATAGCTATTTTAGGATTAATATTTATTTTACAGGCAACTTTGTAATTATTTTAACCAGGTACAATAGCTATTAAATAGTTAAGAACTATTTAATAGTTACCTAGTTAAAATAATAACAAATTTACCTGTAAAATAAATCATAACCTAAGATATAATTAAACCTAACACTACCCTATCAATAAAATAATTAAATAAACTACCTACAATTACCTACAATTAACCTAACACTACACTATCAATAAATTAATTAAACACAATTGCTACAAATAAATAAAATTAAATAAACTATCTAAAGTACAAAAAATAAAAAAGAACTAAGTTACAGAAAATAATAAAATATTTACAAACATAATAAAAATATTACAACAATTTTAAACTAATTACACCTACTCTAAGCCCCCTAATAAAATAACAAAGCCCCCCAAAATAAAAAATTCCCTACCCTATTCTAAAATACAAATATTACAAGCTCTTTTACCTTACCAGCCCTGAACAGGGCCCTTTGCGGGGCATGCCCCAAGAATTTCAGCTCTTTTGCCTGTAAAAAAAAACATACAATACCCCCCCCCAACATTACAACCCACCACCCACATACCCCTAATCTAACCCAAACCCCCCTTAAATAAACCTAACACTACCCCCCTGATGATCTTCCTACCTTGTCTTCACCATGCCAGGTTCACCGATCCGTCCTGGCTCCAAGATCTTCATCCAACCCAAGCGTGGGCTAGACATCCACTGAAGAAGTCCAGAAGAGGGTCCAAAGTCTTCCTCCTATCCGGCAAGAAGAGGACATCCGGACCGGCAAACATCTTCTCCAAGCGGCATCTTCTATCTTCTTCCATCCGATGACGACCGGCTCCATCTTGAAGACCTCCAGCGCGGATCCATCCTCTTCTTCCGACGACTAGACGACGAATGACGGTTCCTTTAAGGGACGTCATCCAAGATGGCGTCCCTCGAATTCCGATTGGCTGATAGGATTCTATCAGCCAATCGGAATTAAGGTAGGAATTTTCTGATTGGCTGATGGAATCAGCCAATCAGAATATAGTTCAATCCGATTGGCTGATCCAATCAGCCAATCAGATTGAGCTCGCATTCTATTGGCTGATCGGAACAGCCAATAGAATGCGAGCTCAATCTGATTGGCTGATTGGATCAGCCAATCGGATTGAACTATATTCTGATTGGCTGATTCCATCAGCCAATCAGAAAATTCCTACCTTAATTCCGATTGGCTGATAGAATCCTATCAGCCAATCGGAATTCGAGGGACGCCATCTTGGATGACGTCCCTTAAAGGAACCGTCATTCGTCGTCTAGTCGTCGGAAGAAGAGGATGGATCCGCGCTGGAGGTCTTCAAGATGGAGCCGGTCGTCATCGGATGGAAGAAGATAGAAGATGCCGCTTGGAGAAGATGTTTGCCGGTCCGGATGTCCTCTTCTTGCCGGATAGGAGGAAGACTTTGGACCCTCTTCTGGACTTCTTCAGTGGATGTCTAGCCCACGCTTGGGTTGGATGAAGATCTTGGAGCCAGGACGGATCGGTGAACCTGGCATGGTGAAGACAAGGTAGGAAGATCATCAGGGGGGTAGTGTTAGGTTTATTTAAGGGGGGTTTGGGTTAGATTAGGGGTATGTGGGTGGTGGGTTGTAATGTTGGGGGGGGGTATTGTATGTTTTTTTTTACAGGCAAAAGAGCTGAAATTCTTGGGGCATGCCCCGCAAAGGGCCCTGTTCAGGGCTGGTAAGGTAAAAGAGCTTGTAATATTTGTATTTTAGAATAGGGTAGGGAATTTTTTATTTTGGGGGGCTTTGTTATTTTATTAGGGGGCTTAGAGTAGGTGTAATTAGTTTAAAATTGTTGTAATATTTTTATTATGTTTGTAAATATTTTATTATTTTCTGTAACTTAGTTCTTTTTTATTTTTTGTACTTTAGATAGTTTATTTAATTTTATTTATTTGTAGCAATTGTGTTTAATTAATTTATTGATAGTGTAGTGTTAGGTTAATTGTAGGTAATTGTAGGTAGTTTATTTAATTATTTTATTGATAGGGTAGTGTTAGGTTTAATTATATCTTAGGTTATGATTTATTTTACAGGTAAATTTGTTATTATTTTAACTAGGTAACTATTAAATAGTTCTTAACTATTTAATAGCTATTGTACCTGGTTAAAATAATTACAAAGTTGCCTGTAAAATAAATATTAATCCTAAAATAGCTATAATATAATTATAATTTATATTGTAGCTATATTAGGATTTATTTTACAGGTAAGTATTTAGCTTTAAATAGGAATCATTTATTTAATAAGAGTTAATTTATTTCGTTAGATAAAAATTATATTTAACTTAGGGGGGTGTTAGTGTTAGGGTTAGACTTAGCTTTAGGGGTTAATACATTTATTAGAATAGCGGTGAGCTCCGGTCGGCAGATTAGGGGTTAATAAGTGTAGGTAGGTGTCGGCGACGTTGTGGGGGGCAGATTAGGGGTTAATAAATATAACATAGGGGTCGGCGATGTTAGGGGTAGCAGATTAGGGGTACATAGGGATAACGTAGGTGGCGGCGATTTGCGGTCGGAAGATTAGGGGTTAATTATTTTAAGTAGCTTGCGGCGACGTTGTGGGGGGCAAGTTAGGGGTTAATAGATATAATACAGGGGTCGGCGGTGTTAGGGGCAGCAGATTAGGGGTACATAAGTATAACGTAGGTGGCGGTCGGCAGATTAGGGGTTAAAAATTTTAATCGAGTGGCGGCGATGTGGGGGGAGCTCGGTTTAGGGGTACATAGGTAGTTTATGGGTGTTAGTGTACTTTAGGGTACAGTAGTTAAGAGCTTTATAAACCGGCGTTAGCCAGAAAGCTCTTAACTCCTGCTATTTTCAGGCGGCTGGAATCTTGTCGTTAGAGCTCTAACGCTCACTGCAGAAACGACTCTAAATACCGGCGTTAGGAAGATCCCATTGAAAAGATAGGCTACGCAAATGGCGTAGGGGGATCTGCGGTATGGAAAAGTCGCGGCTGTAAAGTGAGCGTTAGACCCTTTAATCACTGACTCCAAATACCAGCGGGCGCCCAAAACCAGCGTTAGGAGCCTCTAACGCTGGTTTTGACGGCTACCGCCGAACTCTAAATCTAGGCCTTAGTGTTTTAGTTTATTGATTGGAGGATGTGTTTTTCTGTTACCCATGTCTTATTTTATTCTTAAGACCCAACATCTGCAATTTAGTGGAGTTTGGTGTAGTGAGTGTGGAAATCCAGATTGTGTTTTTTTTTGTGTGATATGTGTGGGTCTGATGATCTGGAAGGGGTAATTTAAGGTTCTTAGCTTATGTTATATTTAATGATTGGTTTGCATGCTTAATACGGTTTAGTATTAAGCGGTTAATATTTATGAGATATTAGTATATTTGGGTGTTTATCATTTTTAGGGGCAGAGAGGCCATTTGGCGCCCCTGCTTATATTTTATTTCATTTTGCAACATACTTATTATTTTTTGCATATTATTTCCTACTTTTTATGGTTACACAGCAAAAGATCTGCCTCATTAATTACAATTTTACTTTTCTACCAGTTTTGTCACTTTTTATAATAAATTCAGTTTCAGTCGCTTATAAAGTAATTTGGGCCTTTTCATAAGTTTAACATGTTGAGAAATTGCATACCTTTATTGATTTGGGGGTGAAAAATACTTGAAAAATCTAAAAAAAATTAAAAATATTTAGATGTGGCACCTTTTAAAATAAGGTCTAAATTTTAAGAAAACAAAAGATATCAATCAGTTGGAAACCATTTTCTAAATAGTCACATATTGTAGTTAGTGATATAAATGATATAGCTGACAAAAATATTATCCAGTGTAGACTACAAGATAAAGATAACACCTACTTGGCTTTTAATTTGCTTTATCAATTGTTTGACAAAGGCAGGGGAAACAGAATGGAGATATAAAATACAGCCAAAAAAACTCAACATCAAAAAGCAAGAATATTTTCTATTAAATGAAGCTAAAGTCAAATTTAAGCTTGATTCAGATAAAACATGCAATTTAAAAAATATATTCCAATTCACTTCCATTATCAAACTGTACATAGACTTTTTATGTGTGCACTTCTGGAGACACCAGCACCTACCAAGCATGTGCAAAATTTAACAGTATATATGTGTATAAGTTATGTGGCTGATAGCTGTCACATGACACAGGAGATGGGGTAATTGAAGGAAACTTTAAATACTGTTAATTTTAAATTCAAATAAAGTGTTGTTGATTGTCTTTTTCATTTATACATTTTTTTTTTAGGTATATCAAAACAGAGAAAAAAAAGAAGATTACCACTCACATTTGGCACAGAATACAAGCAGCTTTTGCAAATTAACCAACTATTACATCATAGACTATACATTACTGCATAATGACTACATTAAACAATTGTAATAAATCCATCTTGTCACAGTCCTTGTGGGGTACAGCCAATAATGTTACGCTCGTAGTGGAGTATTAGTGAAACCTCATGTCAATTTTCTTTTTTTTTTATATAGGGTACACAATATTACCATTCTTACATACAAAAATCAAAACTAACATACTCTTTCTGTACAATGTTGTATACTGACGTTCTAAAATATACAGTATATGAGTATCAGTGCACCATAGGCCCAGTAATAAGGAGGAAGGGGTATTATTAGAAAAAAGAAGCATTTTAAAGTTTCTGCATAAGAATATCAGGTTATATGGAGATATATATGAGTCGGTATCTCTGAATAGTGACTTATAATAGATCCAATAAATCATCGCATATTATGTATTAAGGAAAATGCACCATGTCAGCTAAGTAAACTAGAATGAGGACACCATTATTGTCCCTTAGCTTTATATAATTTCGACTCCTGAACTGAAATGTCAAACTTGGTCACTCCACTATACATCTATCATAAAGTCTCATATCTCCTATATTATTTAATATAAATATTTGCTTCTTAAGAATAAAACACATACGCCTAGATTACGAGTCTTGAGAGGTCCCAACGCTGCTTTTTAACGCTCGCTGGTATTATGATTCTGGCAGGTACATGTGTACCGCTCACGTTCTTTCTGTGACTCGAGCATACCGCAAATCCCCTTACGTCAATTGTGTATCCTATCTTTTCAATGGGATTTTCCTAACGCCGGTATTACGAGTCTTGGAAAAAGTGAGTGGTAGACCCTCTCCTGTCAAGACTCCTACCGCATTTAAAAGCCCCTAAACCGAGGCCCCCCCGCACATCGCAAACACTTAAATACATTTTTTAACCCCTAATCTGCCGACCAGACATCACCGCCACTGTAATAAATATATTAACCCCTAAACCGCAGCACTCCCGCATCGCAATCACTAGTTAAATTTTATTAACCCCTAATCTGCCGTCCCTAACATCGCCGACACCTACCTACATTTATTAACCCCTAATCTGCTGCCCCCAACGTCGCCGTCACTATATTAAATGTATTAACCCCTAAACCTAAGTCTAACCTTAACCCCCCCTAACTTAAATATAATTTAAAATAATCGGAAAAAAATTACTACAATTAAATAAATTATTCCTATTTAAAACTAAATACTTACCTATAAAATAAACCCTAAGCTAGCTACAATATAACTAATAATTACATTGTAGCTATCTCAGGGTTTATTTTTATTTTACAGGCAACTTTGTATTTATTTTAACTAGGTACAATAGTTATTAAATAGTTATTAACTATTTAATAACTTCCTAGTTAAAATAAGTACAAATTTACCTGTAAAATAAACCCTAACCTAAGTTACAATTACACCTAACACTACACTATAATTAAATAAATTACCTAAATTAACTACAATTAATTACAATTAAATTAACCCCTTAACGACCGACGACGTATGCCATACGTCCTCAAAAAAAAAGCACTTAACGACCGAGGACGTATGGCATACGTCGTCGGTTTAACAGAGCACTGGAAGCGATCGAAATCGCTTCCAGCTGCTCTAACAGTATTGCAGGCTTGCCTTGAGGTCTAGGCATCCTGCAATACTGTTCCCGAGTGCCGGGACCGGATTGATCACTCCCCCACGAGTGATCACTTCCGGTTTCGCTCCACGTGGAGCCCGGCAGTGTTTCAGAGCATCGGAAGCGATCGGACACGCTTCCGATGCTCTGCTTGTTTGCTAAGTGCCTCGGTGGGTCGAGGCACTTAGTTAGTTATAAATTAAAATAAAAATAATAAAAAAAAAAAACGAATAAAAAAAAAAAAAGCCCTAAATAGCCCCCCCCCTCCCCCTTCACTAGGCATCCAAGATGGCGATGCCCAGTGCATCATGGGGCCTCTGGGGGTGTCCCTAGCCTGCATCATCATAGGGGCAAGCTAGGGTCACCCAATCTGAGCCTCCCACCCTAAAAAAAAAAATAATAATAAAATACCCCATTTGTCTGATCATGTCAATATTTGTAAATATTGACTATGATCAGTGTGGATCTCCCTCCCTCTCCTCACTTGCCATTTTGTTGGAGAGAGAGAGAGACCTGTATTTAGCAGAGAGAGAGATTTATTTCTTTTATTTGTTAAAAAATATAGAACCAAAGGCTCTTTTCAGAGCCATTAACCCCTAGCTTGCCAGTGATCACTATATATCACTGGCAGTAACATAGGTGCACTTTTTTTTTGCTGCATTTTGCTGTCTGTGCGTTTTTTTAGGGGTTAATTTTGTTGTTGTAATTTTTAAAAAACCCAAAGGCTCTTTTCAGAAACATTTAGTTAATTTAATTTAATTTTCAGAGCCATTAACCCCTAGCTTGCCAGTGATCGCTATATATCACTGGCAGTAGCAAAGGTGCACTTTTTTTTTTGCTGCATTTTGCTGTCTGTGCATTTTTTTAGGGGTTAATTTTGTTGTTGTAATTTTTTAAAAACCCAAAGGCTCTTTTCAGAAACATTTAGTTAATTTAATTTAATTTTCAGAGCCATTAACCCTTAGCTTGCCAGTGATCGCTATATATCACTGGCAGTAGCAAAGGTGCACTTTTTTTTTGCTGCATTTTGCTGTCTGTGCATTTTTTTAGGGGTTAATTTTGTTGTTGTAATTTTTTAAAAACCCAAAGGCTCTTTTCAGAAACATTTAGTTAATTTAATTTAATTTTCAGAGCCATTAACCCCTAGCTTGCCAGTGATCGCTATATATCACTGGCAGTAGCAAAGGTGCACTTTTTTTTTTGCTGCATTTTGCTGTCTGTGCATTTTTTTAGGGGTTAATTTTGTTGTTGTAATTTTTTAAAAACCCAAAGGCTCTTTTCAGAAACATTTAGTTAATTTAATTTAATTTTCAGAGCCATTAACCCCTAGCTTGCCAGTGATCGCTATATATCACTGGCAGTAGCAAAGGTGCACTTTTTTGCTAGTTAATTTAGTTAATTAATTTAGTTAATTTAATTTAATTTTCAGAGCCATTAACCTCTAGCTTGCCAGTGATCGCTATAAATCACTGGCAGTAGCATAGCTGTACTTTTTTGCTAGTTAATTTAGTTAATTAATTTAGTTAATTTAATTTTTTTTAGTAATTGTTTTCTGTGATACAAAAATGTCACAGAAAAGATATAGTGCTGAGGAGGCGTATGCCATCCTTGCGTCAGAGTCAGATGCCTCTATTTCTGACTCAGACCCCAATTTTGACCCTGCCATGTGCTCAGATACATCACTAGATGCAGTCTCAACTGATAGTAATGTATCTGTGGCTGCTAGCCCCCCTGCCAGCCCCCCTGCCAGCCCCCCTGCTAGCCCCCCTGCCAGAAGGAGGCGTGTTGCTGCCATTGCTGCTGAAGAGTGGGTAACGCCTCATCTCCAGAGGCCAGATATCCCACCCTTCACAGCAAATGCTGGCATAAATATAGATGTGGCAGGTTTTAGCCCCCAGCAGTTTCTGGAAGTGTTTCTGGGCGATGATATATTGGGGAACATTGTCGCCCAAACTAATTTATATGCCCATCAGTTCCGTGCTGCAAAGCCTGGAACATATTTGGCAAAGCAGCAATGGGCCCCCATCAATGTGCCAGAATTCAAAAAATTCTGGGCATTGACTATGCTGATGGGCATCATAAAGAAACCCTCCATTCGCTCCTACTGGAGTACTAGCCCCATCTGCTCTACCCCCATTTTCTCCCAGACTATGTCGAGGAAGAGGTATGAAATGATTCTGCATTTCATGCACTTCAGCGACAACAGCCTGTGCCCCCCTAGGGAGCATCCCCAATTTGACAGGCTGTATAAAATCCGCCCCCTGATAACCCACTTTTCTGCCAGGTTTGCAGAGGCTTATACACCTGGAAGGAATATATGCGTTGATGAATCCCTAATGAAGTATAAGGGAAGGCTGGGATTCAAGCAGTATATTCCTTCCAAACGCTCCAGATATGGGGTAAAGGTGTATAAGCTCTGTGATAGCGAGACTGGGTATACTCAGTACTTCCGGGTGTATGAGGGAAAGGATAGCCACCTTGACCCTCCAGGTTGCCCAGAACATATGGGAACCACTGGCAAGATTGTCTGGGACCTGATATTACCCCTAATGAACAAAGGGTATCACTTGTACTTAGACAATTTTTATACAAGTGTCCTTTTGTTCAAGCTACTGTATTGCTTTGATACAGTAGCTTGCGGTACAATTAAAAAGAACCGCGCAGGTTTCCCAGGACAGCTTGTACGCACCCGGCTACGAAGGGGGGATACCTCAGCTCTGCGCCAAGAGGAGCTGTTGGCACTGAAGTACAGAGACAAGAAGGATGTATACCTTCTTACCACCATCCACACAGAGAGGACGGTGGCGGTTTCTGTACGTGGCAGAGCTGAGATCATAAGGAAGCCAGTGTGCATCAAGTCTTATAACCGGCATATGGGTGGGGTTGATCTGGCTGATCCGCTGCTGCAGCCCTATCTAATTATGCGGAAGACAAGGGCCTGGTACAAAAAGGTTGCAATTTACCTAATGCAGATTGCAACCCACAACGCTTTTTTGTTGTTCAAAAAAGCAAACCCCAGAGTTAAAAAGACTTTTTTACAGTTTCAGCTCCAGATTATTACGGGGATTTTGTACCATGATGCACCTGCTCCCCGGGCGGTGATGGGAGAGAGCAGAGTTGGGGCTACCCATTTTATTTTTAAAATCCCCCCTAATGCCACAAAGCAGAAACCACAAAAAAAATGCAGAGTCTGTACCAAGAGGGGGAAGAGAAGGGACACCATATATTACTGTCCTGATTGCCCTGGACAGCCTGCACTCTGCATTGGGGACTGCTTCAAGCGGTACCATACAATGGTCAATTTTTAAAAAAAATAAATACATTTGCTGTTACATATATATATATATTTTTTTGGTTATGTTTATAGTTAGATGTTTTTTTGTTTTTTTTACTTTTACTGTGCCAGATTTTTACATTTCACTACTCTATTTTTTTCTAAAATTGGGCCTGTTTTTTTTTTAACCAAAACCCCTGTCAAACCTATGCATGGGGGACATAGGTGTTCTCAGGGTGCCTTGCAGAAAACAACCTGAAGTATGTTTTTGTAATAACTTACAACAGTCTCTCCTAAATTATAGTCAAAAAGCAATGTGTCTGTAAAAATGAAAATTGAAAAATTACCACCATACACTTTCTCCAATTTTTTGGGCTAAAACGGTTGCTTCAAAGGCATCAAAGCACACCATATACAATACCTTGGGGTGTCAACATTTAAAAAATATACACTTTGAATGCAATAAATAAAAGTGGGGTATGCGATAGGCCCCAAACTAAAGATAGGCCTATCAGAAGAAATACTCTCATTTTTAATAACTAAAATCACAAGTCATAAAATTGTAACATAACCTTCCCAAAATCCTGGCAAACCTATGCATGGGGGGCATAAGTGTACTCAGGGTGCCTTGCAGAAAACAACCTGAAGTATTATTTTGCAATAACTTACAACAATCTCTCCTAAATCATAGTCAAAAAGCAATGTGTCTGTAAAAATGAAAATTGAAAAATTACCACCATATACTTTCTCCAATTTTTTGGGCTAAAACGGTTGCTTCAAAGGCATCAAAGCACACCATATACAATACCTTGGGGTGTCAACATTTAAAAAATATACACTTTGAATGCAATAAATAAAAGTGGGGTATGCGATAGGCCCCAAACTAAAGATAGGCCTATCAGAAGAAATACTCTCATTTTTAATAACCAAAATCACAAGTCATAAAATTGTAACATAACCTTCCCAAAATCCTGGCAAACCTATGCATGGGGGGCATAGGTGTACTCAGGGTGCCTTGCAGAAAACAACCTGAAGTATTATTTTGCAATAACTTACAACAATCTCTCCTAAATCATAGTCAAAAAGCAATGTGTCTGTAAAAATGAAAATTGAAAAATTACCACCATATACTTTCTCCAATTTTTTGGGCTAAAACGGTTGCTTCAAAGGCATCAAAGCACACCATATACAATACCTTGGGGTGTCAACATTTAAAAAATATACACTTTGAATGCAATAAATAAAAGTGGGGTATGTGATAGGCCCCAAACTAAAGATAGGCCTATCAGAAGAAATACTCTCATTTTTAATAACTAAAATCATGTAACATAACCTTCCCAAAATCCTGGCAAACCTATGCATGGGGGGCATAGGTGTACTCAGGGTGCCTTGCAGAAAACAACCTGAAGTATTCTTTTGCAATAACTTACAACAGTCTCTCCTAAATCATAGTAAAAAAGCAATGTGTCTGTAACAATGAAAATTGAAAAATTACCACCATATACTTTCTCCAATTTTTTGGGCTAAAACGGTTGCTTCAAAGGCATCAAAGCACACCATATACAATACCTTGGGGTGTCAACATTTAAAAAATATACACTTTGAATGTAATAAATAAAAGTGGGGTATGGGATAGGCCCCAAACTAAAGATAGGCCTATCAGAAGAAATACTCTCATTTTTAATAACTAAAATCACAAGTCATAAAATTGTAACATAACCTTCCCAAAATCCTGGCAAACCTATGCATGGGGGGCATAGGTGTACTCAGGGTGCCTTGCAGAAAACAACCTGAAGTATTCTTTTGCAATAACTTACAACAATCTCTCCTAAATCATAGTCAAAAAGCAATGTGTCTGTAAAAATGAAAATTGAAAAATTACCACCATATACTTTCTCCAATTTTTTGGGCTAAAACGGTGGCTTCAAAGGCATCAAAGCACACCATATACAATACCTTGGGGTGTCAACATTTAAAAAATATACACTTTGAATGCAATAAATAAAAGTGGGGTATGTGATAGGCCCCAAACTAAAGATAGGCCTATCAGAAGAAATACTCTCATTTTTAATAACTAAAATCATGTAACATAACCTTCCCAAAATCCTGGCAAACCTATGCATGGGGGGCATAGGTGTACTCAGGGTGCCTTGCAGAAAACAACCTAAAGTATTCTTTTGCAATAACTTACAACAGTCTCTCCTAAATCATAGTAAAAAAGCAATGTGTCTGTAACAATGAAAATTGAAAAATTACCACCATATACTTTCTCCAATTTTTTGGGCTAAAACGGTTGCATCAAAGTCATCAAACCACTCCATGTATAATACCTTGGGGGGTCAACTTTTTAAATATAATCACATTTATGGAAAACAAATAAATTGGGGTATGTTAAAAGACCCCCAAAAAAAGACGATAGGCAAAGAAAATATGTTAAATGTGAAAAAAAATCACAAACACATGTCAGACATTTGGCATTGCACCGCCCAAACAAGCCACCAAACCTATGCATAGGTGGTATCACTGAACTCAGGAGATGTTGGTGACCACATATTGGTGTCTTCTTTGGTAGTAACACATAACAGGAGCTGTGAATCCATGTCTAAAGTACAATGTATGTGAAAAATAACACAAAGAAATGAATGCCCAATAGTTTGACAAAGACTAGTGGTTGAATTAGTGTATGGAAAGTGTTAAAACACCTGCATTTGAAATACCCTAGGATGTCTACTTTTCAAAAATATATGGTTTTATGGGGGTAAATTACATTGGCCGGCTTCAGAAATGTCTTAAATAGAACATGGGTGCATGGGATGTGAAAATGGGAAGTGTAAAAAATGGAATGCGCTTCCTAAAAATAAGGCCTTCTAGCCCCCAGAGAACCCAACACACCTATACATGGGTGGTATCACTGTACTCAGGAGATGTTGTTGAACACATATTGAGGTGTTTTTTGGCAGTAAACACATAACAGGAACTGAGAATCCATGCCTAAAGTACAATGTGTGTGAAAAATAACACAAAAAAATGACTACCCAAAAGTTTGACAAAGACTGGTGGTTAAATAAGTTCATGGAAAGTGTGAAAATACCAGCATTTCAAATACCCTAGGGGGTCTACTTCTCAAAAATATATGGTTTTATGGGGGTAAATTTCATTGACCGGCTTCAGAAATGTCCCAAATAGGACATGGGTGCATGATGACCGATGTGAAAATTCCAAGTTGAAAAACTGGAATGCGCTTCCTAAAATTAAGGCCTTTTAGCCCCCAGAGAACCCGACACACCTATACATGGGTGGTATCACTGTACTCAGGAGATGTTGTTGAACACATATTGAGGTTTTTTTTGGCAGTAACACATAACAGGAACTGAGAATCCATGCCTAAAATACAATGTGTGTGAAAAATAACACAAAATAATGACTACCCAAAAGTTTGACAAAGACTGGTGGTTGAATTAGTGCATGGAAAGTGTTAAAATACAAGCATTTGAAATACCCTAGGGTGTCTACTTTTCAAAAATATATGGTTTGATGGGGGTAAATTCCATTGACCAGCTTCAGAAATGTCCCAAATAGGACATGGGTGCATGATGACCGATGTGAAAATTCCAAGTTGAAAAACTGGAATGCGCTTCCTAAAATTAAGGCCTTTTAGCCCCCAGAGAACCCGACACACCTATACATGGGTGGTATCACTGTACTCAGGAGATGTTGTTGAACACATATTGAGGTTTTTTTTGGCAGTAACACATAACAGGAACTGAGAATCCATGCCTAAAGTACAATGTGTGTGAAAAATAACACAAAATAATGACTACCCAAAAGTTTGACAAAGACTGGTGGTTGAATTAGTGCATGGAAAGTGTTAAAATACAAGCATTTGAAATACCCTAGGGTGTCTACTTTTCAAAAATATATGGTTTGATGGGGGTAAATTCCATTGACCAGCTTCAGAAATGTCCCAAATAGGACATGGGTGCATGATGACCGATGTGAAAATTCCAAGTTGAAAAACTGGAATGCGCTTCCTAAAATTAAGGCCTTTTATCCCCCAGAGAACCCGACACACCTATACATGGGTGGTATCACTGTACTCAGGAGATGTTGTTGAATACATATTGAGGTTTTTTTTGGCAGTAACACATAACAGGAACTGAGAATCCATGCCTAAAGTACAATGTGTGTGAAAAATAACACAAAATAATGACTACCCAAAAGTTTGACAAAGACTGGTGGTTGAATTAGTGCATGGAAAGTGTTAAAATACAAGCATTTGAAATACCCTAGGGTGTCTACTTTTCAAAAATATATGGTTTGATGGGGGTAAATTCCATTGACCAGCTTCAGAAATGTCCCAAATAGGACATGGGTGCATGATGACCGATGTGAAAATTCCAAGTTGAAAAACTGGAATGCGCTTCCTAAAATTAAGGCCTTTTAGCCCCCAGAGAACCCGACACACCTATACATGGGTGGTATCACTGTACTCAGGAGATGTTGTTGAACACATATTGAGGGTTTTTTTGGTAGTAACACATAACAGGAACTGAGAATCCATGCCTAAAGTACAATGTGTGTGAAAAATAACACAAAATAATGACTACCCAAAAGTTTGACAAAGACTGGTGGTTGAATTAGTGCATGGAAAGTGTTAAAATACAAGCATTTGAAATACCCTAGGGTGTCTACTTTTCAAAAATATATGGTTTGATGGGGGTAAATTCCATTGACCAGCTTCAGAAATGTCCCAAATAGGACATGGGTGCATGATGACCGATGTGAAAATTCCAAGTTGAAAAACTGGAATGCGCTTCCTAAAATTAAGGCCTTTTAGCCCCCAGAGAACCCGACACACCTATACATGGGTGGTATCACTGTACTCAGGAGATGTTGTTGAACACATATTGAGGTTTTTTTTGGCAGTAACACATAACAGGAACTGAGAATCCATGCCTAAAGTACAATGTGTGTGAAAAATAACACAAAATAATGACTACCCAAAAGTTTGACAAAGACTGGTGGTTGAATTAGTGCATGGAAAGTGTTAAAATACAAGCATTTGAAATACCCTAGGGTGTCTACTTTTCAAAAATATATGGTTTGATGGGGGTAAATTCCATTGACCAGCTTCAGAAATGTCCCAAATAGGACATGGGTGCATGATGAACGATGTGAAAATTCCAAGTTGAAAAACTGGAATGCGCTTCCTAAAATTAAGGCCTTTTAGCCCCCAGAGAACCCGACACACCTATACATGGGTGGTATCACTGTACTCAGGAGATGTTGTTGAACACATATTGAGGGTTTTTTTGGTAGTAACACATAACAGGAACTGAGAATCCATGCCTAAAGTACAATGTGTGTGAAAAATAACACAAAATAATGACTACCCAAAAGTTTGACAAAGACTGGTGGTTGAATTAGTGCATGGAAAGTGTTAAAATACAAGCATTTGAAATACCCTAGGGTGTCTACTTTTCAAAAATATATGGTTTGATGGGGGTAAATTCCATTGACCAGCTTCAGAAATGTCCCAAATAGGACATGGGTGCATGATGACCGATGTGAAAATTCCAAGTTGAAAAACTGGAATGCGCTTCCTAAAATTAAGGCCTTTTAGCCCCCAGAGAACCCGACACACCTATACATGGGTGGTATCACTGTACTCAGGAGATGTTGTTGAACACATATTGAGGGTTTTTTTGGTAGTAACACATAACAGGAACTGAGAATCCATGCCTAAAGTACAATGTGTGTGAAAAATAACACAAAATAATGACTAACCAAAAGTTTGACAAAGACTGGTGGTTGAATTAGTGCATGGAAAGTGTTAAAATACAAGCATTTGAAATACCCTAGGGTGTCTACTTTTCAAAAATATATGGTTTGATGGGGGTAAATTCCATTGACCAGCTTCAGAAATGTCCCAAATAGGACATGGGTGCATGATGACCGATGTGAAAATTCCAAGTTGAAAAACTGGAATGCGCTTCCTAAAAATAAGGCCTTCTAGCCCCCAGAGAACCCAACACACCTATAAATAGGTGGTATCGCTGTACTCAGGAGATGTTGTTGAACACATATTGAGGTGCTTTTTGGCAGTAACACATAACAGGAACTGAGAATCCATGCCTAAAATACAATGTGTGTGAAAAATAACACAAAAAAAAATGACTACCCAAAAGTTTGACAAAGACTGGTGGTTGAATTAGTGCATGGAAAGTGTTAAAATACAAGCATTTGAAATACCCTAGGGTGTCTACTTTTCAAAAATATATGGTTTGATGGGGGTAAATTCCATTGACCAGCTTCAGAAATGTCCCAAATAGGACATGGGTGCATGATGACCGATGTGAAAATTCCAAGTTGAAAAACTGGAATGCGCTTCCTAAAATTAAGGCCTTTTAGCCCCCAGAGAACCCGACACACCTATACATGGGTGGTATCACTGTACTCAGGAGATGTTGTTGAACACATATTGAGGGTTTTTTTGGTAGTAACACATAACAGGAACTGAGAATCCATGCCTAAAGTACAATGTGTGTGAAAAATAACACAAAATAATGACTACCCAAAAGTTTGACAAAGACTGGTGGTTGAATTAGTGCATGGAAAGTGTTAAAATACAAGCATTTGAAATACCCTAGGGTGTCTACTTTTCAAAAATATATGGTTTGATGGGGGTAAATTCCATTGACCAGCTTCAGAAATGTCCCAAATAGGAAATGGGTGCATGATGACCGATGTGAAAATTCCAAGTTGAAAAACTGGAATGCGCTTCCTAAAATTAAGGCCTTTTAGCCCCCAGAGAACCAGACACACCTATACATGGGTGGTATCACTGTACTCAGGAGATGTTGTTGAACACATATTGAGTTTTTTTTTGGCAGTAACACATAACAGGAACTGAGAATCCATGCCTAAAGTACAATGTGTGTGAAAAATAACACAAAATAATGACTACCCAAAAGTTTGACAAAGACTGGTGGTTGAATTAGTGCATGGAAAGTGTTAAAATACAAGCATTTGAAATACCCTAGGGTGTCTACTTTTCAAAAATATATGGTTTGATGGGGGTAAATTCCATTGACCAGCTTCAGAAATGTCCCAAATAGGACATGGGTGCATGATGAACGATGTGAAAATTCCAAGTTGAAAAACTGGAATGCGCTTCCTAAAATTAAGGCCTTTTAGCCCCCAGAGAACCCGACACACCTATACATGGGTGGTATCACTGTACTCAGGAGATGTTGTTGAACACATATTGAGGGTTTTTTTGGTAGTAACACATAACAGGAACTGAGAATCCATGCCTAAAGTACAATGTGTGTGAAAAATAACACAAAATAATGACTACCCAAAAGTTTGACAAAGACTGGTGGTTGAATTAGTGCATGGAAAGTGTTAAAATACAAGCATTTGAAATACCCTAGGGTGTCTACTTTTCAAAAATATATGGTTTGATGGGGGTAAATTCCATTGACCAGCTTCAGAAATGTCCCAAATAGGACATGGGTGCATGATGACCGATGTGAAAATTCCAAGTTGAAAAACTGGAATGCGCTTCCTAAAATTAAGGCCTTTTAGCCCCCAGAGAACCCGACACACCTATACATGGGTGGTATCACTGTACTCAGGAGATGTTGTTGAACACATATTGAGGGTTTTTTTGGTAGTAACACATAACAGGAACTGAGAATCCATGCCTAAAGTACAATGTGTGTGAAAAATAACACAAAATAATGACTACCCAAAAGTTTGACAAAGACTGGTGGTTGAATTAGTGCATGGAAAGTGTTAAAATACAAGCATTTGAAATACCCTAGGGTGTCTACTTTTCAAAAATATATGGTTTGATGGGGGTAAATTCCATTGACCAGCTTCAGAAATGTCCCAAATAGGACATGGGTGCATGATGACCGATGTGAAAATTCCAAGTTGAAAAACTGGAATGCGCTTCCTAAAAATAAGGCCTTCTAGCCCCCAGAGAACCCAACACACCTATACATAGGTGGTATCGCTGTACTCAGGAGATGTTGTTGAACACATATTGAGGTGCTTTTTGGCAGTAACACATAACAGGAACTGAGAATCCATGCCTAAAATACAATGTGTGTGAAAAATAACACAAAAAAAATGACTACCCAAAAGTTTGACAAAGACTGGTGGTTGAATTAGTGCATGGAAAGTGTTAAAATACCAGCATTTGAAATACCCTAGGGTGTCTACTTTTCAAAAATATATGGTTTGATGGGGGTAAATTCCATTGGCCAGCTTCAGAAATGTCCCAAATAGGACATGGGTGCATGATGACCGATGTGAAAATTCCAAGTTGAAAAACTGGAATGCGCTTCCTAAAATTAAGGCCTTTTAGCCCCCAGAGAACCCGACACACCTATACATGGGTGGTATCACTGTACTCAGGAGATGTTGTTGAACACATATTGAGGTTTTTTTTGTCAGTAACACATAACAGGAACTGAGAATCCATGCCTAAAGTACAATGTGTGTGAAAAATAACACAAAATAATGACTACCCAAAAGTTTGACAAAGACTGGTGGTTGAATTAGTGCATGGAAAGTGTTAAAATACAAGCATTTGAAATACCCTAGGGTGTCTACTTTTCAAAAATATATGGTTTGATGGGGGTAAATTCCAGTGACCAGCTTCAGAAATGTCCCAAATAGGACATGGGTGCATGATGACCGATGTGAAAATTCCAAGTTGAAAAACTGGAATGCGCTCCCTAAAAATAAGAGCTTTTAGCCCCCCGAGAACCCGACACACCTATACATGGGTGGTATCACTGTACCCAGGAGATGCTGCTGAAGACATATGAGGGTGTTATTTGGCAGTAACCCTTAATATTATCAGTAAATGTATTCTTAAATTGCTATTTTGTCAAAAAATCAAATTATTTTTTTTTCCCCCCCAAACTTTGGCATAGATTGGTGGTAAAATGGTTGCATGAAAAAAGTCAAACTACCCCAAGTTTAATACCTTAGGTTGTCTTCTTTTAAAAAATATATACATTTGAAGGGTTATTCAGGGATTCATGACAGATATTGGTGTTACAATGTAACTATCGCCAATTTTGAAAAAACATGGTTTTGAAATAGCAAAGTGCTACTTGTACTTATTGCCCTATAACTTGCAAAAAAAGCAAAGAACATGTAAACATTGGGTATTTATAAACTCAGGACAAAATTTAGAAACTGTTTAGCATTGGTATTTTATGGTGGTTGTAGATGTGTAAGAGATTTTGGGGCTCAAAGTTAGAAAAAGTGCATTTTTTTTCATTTTTTCCTCATATTTTATATTTTTTTTTATAGTAAATTATAAGATATGATGAAAAAAATGGTATCTTTAGAAAGTCCATTTAATGGCGAGAAAAACAGTATATAATATGTGTGGGTACAGTAAATGAGTAAGAGGAAAATTACAGTTAAATACAAACATCGCAGAAATGCAAAAATAGCCTTGGTCCCAGATGGTCAACAAATTGAAAAGTGGTCTGGTCACTAAGGGGTTAAATAAACTAAAGTACGAAAAAACCCCACTAAATTACAAAATAATTACAAACTTGCCTGTAAAATAAAAATAAATCCTAAAATGGCTACAATGTAACTATTAGTTATATTGTAGATTGCTTAGGGTTTATTTTATAGGTAAGTATTTAGTTTTAAATAGGAATAATTTAATTAATAATAGTAATTTTATTTAGATTATTTAAATTATATTTAAGTTAGGGGGGTGTTAGGGTTAGACTTAGATTTAGGGGTTAATAACTTTATTATAGTGGTGGCGACGTTGACGGCAGCAGATTAAGGGTTAATAAGTGTAGTTAGGTGATGGCGAAATTGGGGGTGACAGAGTAGGGGTTAATAAATGAAAAGTAGGTGTCAGTGATGTTGGGGGCAGCAGATTAGGGTTTCATAGGGATAATGTAGGTGGCGGTGGTGTCTGGAGCGGCAGATTAGGGGTTAATAATAAAATGCAGGTGTTGGCAATGTCGGGGGCGGCAGATTAGGGATTAATAAGTGTAAGATTAGGGGTGTTTAGATTCGGGGTTCATGTTAGGGTGTTAGGTGTAGACATGAAAAGTATTTTCCCATAGGAATCAATGTGACTGCGTTAGAAGCTGAATGCTGCTTTTTTTTCAGCCGATTCTCCACCATTTATTCCTATGGGAAAATCGTGCACAAGCACGTTTTACAAGCTCACCGCTTCTGTAAGCAACGCTGGTATTGAGGTGAGATGTGGAGCTAAATTTTGCTCTCCGCTCACTTTTTTGCGGCTAACGCCGTGTTTAAAAAAACCTATAATACTAGCGTTGTCTTAAGTGAGCGGTGAGAAAAAAATGTTTGTTAACACCGCACACCGTTACCTATAAAAACTCGTAATCTAGCCAATAGTTTAAAAGTTTCAAGGAAAAATTCCATAGAATCTATGTTCCTTTGTTTACTCAGTAAACCAAATTTTTTTTTGGGGGGGGGCAGAGCTAAAGTTAGGGGAGCTATAATAGCATAGAGGTAGGATTATTGAAACAGAGTATAATCCAGTATTTATGAATTCTCTCTTATCTCCAAATATATAAGTGCACATTATATCACTTTATTCCTGCCTCCAGAAATAAATACTAAGGGGACTATTATTGAAAATGTGTCTCAATAATCAATATATCTTACAGACTTTTCATCTAGTACATGACAGCTATGTGTATAGTTAAGCTAACTGGAATCTTTAACCTTTTGTTTATAAGCGAACCAACTATGAGTTCTAACACTTGTAAGAACCGAGAACACAATAGGATTTAGTTTAAGAGTAAGGAGCCCAGATATAAATACGCTTGCAAATTAAATACTGGTTATAGATTATATTGTTGCAACAGCGATTATGTAAGTGCATTCCAGCAGGTCACAGTAAACATAACTAGTGGCGTAATAACCATCAGGATAATTGATGTAGCTGCAACAAAATGGTATAAACAGTAAGTAAAACGTATTCAGGTTAAACCTATCATCAAGAAAAAGAGACTTATGTCTCAACTGTAACCATGAGAAATAATTCTATGCTGTAACCTTCCTGGTTCAACAGCAACTCATTTACTAGCATACTAAATATCTTTTGTATGGAGCACTCCACATGGCCCAATAGCAAAGTCTCTTAGATCAGGTTGTCAGGCCTTCATACAGAGTAAATGCTATATACTGTCCCGTGCAACTTATATACTGTCCCGTGCAACTTCTCTTAGTTCTGAGGGTCATAAAAAAGAAAAAGGAGCATCACACAAAATAATCTCAAACAACTATGACATACAATCTGAGCTAGGATACCCTATTATTGTGTAGAGTAGCAAATAATCATAACTAACGGTTAGCAGGAAGGATATTAGACCCAAACCCTGAATGTCCCATAGTCATCTCAATATCTCTGCAATGTCTTTACCCCACACCGGCTAGAATTACAGGAAACCTTCTCTCCATGTCAGTGTTGGTCTCTGTTACCAAACAGGGGCAAATTGAGGAGCGTTCAGACCATAGATCAGCCGTCTCTACAGGCAGAGTCTTGCAGGCTCTTAGCATAACCGCTTCTCCATCTATTTTCTTTATTTTCAGCGTTTTTTGAGCATCCAGACCCTGCGTGGATTTAATAACCCACTCCTCCTGATTAACCTTGCCTGCTGTTCCCCCAGTGATTGGCGGGACTCAGAATAACTGCATCCGCTTTTTCCACTGTATACCGCCGCTCTCCAGATTCAGGGAGGACTGCAGTAGGGGGGGGGGGGGTATATGTCTCTTTGTTATAGTTTCCTGTGTTTCTGAACTATCGGCTTTTGTAGCGTTAGGTCCCTGAGTTGTTGCATGCGGATCACTCGGCTGTGCTGGTAGGATCTCATGGAAACAGTAATGTACCGTTTCTGTTATCTCCTCCTCAATCCTAATAAAATGCACAGCTAGAGCTCTCTCAATTGTTCCATAAATTTGTGTCACCATATTAGTCTTATCTGGATAATATCAACCTGATGATTGAGATTCCTGATTGTAGATCAGTGCTTAAGCCTTCAGAGGAACCAGTGTCCCTGCATCCAACAACTAGCTCTTTGATAATGGCGTCTATAGTCACCAGCCTCGAGGGCCTATTAGGATATGGAAGTCCGCCTCCAAGCACACTACAGGTTTCAGGGTCGCTCCTAAAAACCAATAGGTGAAACTGCCACTACATATACAGTAATCATATATCTTAGTGTCATCCAAGTCCACTTTTTGGCTCTTATAAGTCGAACAAAGTCAGGAGCTCCTGATGTTCACGATCTGCTATGTTGGTAGTTAGCTCCGCCCCCACATTGTCTTTTTATAATGCATTTGTTGATTATGCAATGGACTAGAGCTGCAACAACAAATTTTTTTAATCGATAATAATCGATTATGAAAACAGTTGTCAGAGCATCTCGTAATCGATTAGTTGGTTTGCAATAAGTTGGTCTGTGCACAGCACCAGCTGCTTCACTCCAATGAACTTCTGCACGTGGTATTGTGTTTCATGGTTATGTCCTTAGCCTAAAGGATGTCTACTTTTCACTTTTTCAGGACAGTATACGCTTACAACTACCCCTGGCTTATGTGCAACCCAGATATAATAGTGATCATTTGGATCGTTTATATTAAATCGGTGATTTGGAACTATGCTTTTCTTGATAGAGTGCCAAGCTTATTATGTACACCTAGCCCCTAGATTGATTGGAGCTATTTAAATTAATGTGCACTATTATCTGTTTGCACAATTAGCGTATTGCTTGCTATTGCTGATTATATGTACTGTATAAATAAATGTGTAAGGCTTTGTCCTGTTATTGATATATAGTCCTTAGCGCTTTTGATTTGTTTTTTTAATGTTTTTTTATATTTTTAATAAATTGTGATAATATGTACCAGATTCAACCTTTATATGTATATATCTGTTATTTTTAGAGCAGACTAGATATTTGCCCCTAACATTACAGCTGGTTATTTACCATTGCATGTAGATATTCAAGATATTTTTTATGTTAAAATTAAGTCAAGGGTTACTTTATTGAGAGTTCCCTTGCAAAGGTGAAAAACCCTTTGCATTGGTGAAGAGCAAACGCTCTCCACATTCAGCATTGCACCAGCAGTTCTTGTGAACTGCTGGTGCAATGCCGCCCCCTGCAGATTAGCGGCCAATTGGCCGCTAGCAGGGGGTGTCAATCAACCCGATCGTATATTTAATAGCTGCCCTTCCAAGGCTATCAGCCACGACTCATATGTATGTGCTTAACCTTTTTCTTAAAATTTCCAAAAAAAAGTCTTTAAATCATTATGCTAGTGTAATCTAATTGTATTTTCTATCAGGCCTGTGTCTAACTGTCTATCTGACTTACACAGCATACTGTTGTTATAATTGCTGCCCTACGTAGCAGCCAGCCAGTGCGACCACTCATAGAGTCATATGTGCATTGCACTTCTTAACATAATTTTAATATTAAAATCTAAAATTTTAAAATATTTTGCTAGTGTAATGTAACTTAATTTTCTATCAGTCCTGTGTTTTTGTCACTTACACAGCATACTGTGTTAAATTGCTGCCCTACCTACCATCCACAACTCATATATGCCAGTCTGTCTGCCAGGCCCAAGTAGCCAATTAGTGGCACCAATCACAATTCTTGTAACAGTAATTAAAAAAAAAAATCATAATTTTTTGGACTGCAAATATTCAGTCTCCTAGTGCCATTGAATTTCATTTACCTCCTGCCTGCCACTGCCAGCCTTTTGTGCCAGGCCTTCTAGCCAACTATTTACACCAATCATAATTGTTGTCACAGACAGTATAGTTATTAATTTAAATAAAAAAATTTTTTAGTGTTGATCTTAATCCTCAGTTTTCTCGTGCCCTAGAATTGCACTTTTCTACAGCCTTCCAAGCCTGTGTGCCAGGCCTACTTGAAAAATATTTACACCAATCATATTTTTTGTGACAGTATTTTAATAATTAAAAATTAAAATTTTTGGTAATAGTTGCTGTGATTTGAATCCTCAGTTTGCTGGTGCCATTGAATAGCACTTTCCTCCTGCCTTGCAGCCTGCTGTGAGCCAGGCCCACCTAGCCAATTGTTGTCAGCAATCATATTTCTGTTAACAGTATTGCAAAAATTGTCAATCATCACTGTTTAGACTGTCAGTAATCAGTCTCCTAGTGTCCTTGAATTGCATCTACCTCCTGCCTGCCATCCTTTTGTGCCAGACCGTCTTGCCAACTATTTACACCAATCCTAATTTTTTGTCACAGTATAGTTACTAATTAAAATTAAAAAAATCTTGATTGTTGATTATCTTAATCCTCAGTTTGCTCGTGCCCTAGAATTGCACTTTTCTACAGCCTTCCAAGCCTGTGTGCCAGGCCTACTTAAAAAATATTTACACCAATCATATTTGTTGTGACAGTATTCTAATAATTAAAAATTAAAATTTTTGGTAATAGTTGCTGTGATTTGAATCCTCAGTTTGCTGGTGCCATTGAATAGCACTTTCCTCCTGCCTTGCAGCCTGCTGTGAGCCAGGCCCACCTAGCCAATTGTTTTCAGCAATCATATTTCTGTTAACAATATTGCAAAAATTGTCAATCATCACTGTTTAGACTGTCAGTAATCAGTCTCCTAGTGTCCTTGAATTGCATCTACCTCCTGTCTGCCATCCTTTTGTGCCAGGCCGTCTTGCCAACTATTTACACCAATCCTAATTTTTTTGTCACAGTATAGTTACTAATTAAAATTAAAAAAATCTTGATTGTTGATTATCTTAATCCTCAGTTTGCTCGTGCCCTAGAATTGCACGTTTCTACAGCCTTCCAAGCCTGTGTGCCAGGCCTACTTAAAAAATATTTACACCAATCATATTTGTTGTGACAGTATTCTAATAATTAAAAATTAAAATTTTTGGTAATAGTTGCTGTGATTTGAATCCTCAGTTTGCTGGTGCCATTGAATAGCACTTTCCTCCTGCCTTGCAGCCTGCTGTGAGCCAGGCCCACCTAGCCAATTGTTTTCAGCAATCATATTTCTGTTAACAGTATTGCAAAAATTGTCAATCATCACTGTTTAGACTGTCAGTAATCAGTCTCCTAGTGTCCTTGAATTGCATCTACCTCCTGCCTGCCATCCTTTTGTGCCAGACCGTCTTGCCAACTATTTACACCAATCCTAATTTTTTGTCACAGTATAGTTACTAATTAAAATTAAAAAAATCTTGATTGTTGATTATCTTAATCCTCAGTTTGCTCGTGCCCTAGAATTGCACTTTTCTACAGCCTTCCAAGCCTGTGTGCCAGGCCTACTTAAAAAATATTTACACCAATCATATTTGTTGTGACAGTATTCTAATAATTAAAAATTAAATTTTTTGGTAATAGTTGCTGTGATTTGAATCCTCAGTTTGCTGGTGCCATTGAATAGCACTTTCCTCCTGCCTTGCAGCCTGCTGTGAGCCAGGCCCACCTAGCCAATTGTTTTCAGCAATCATATTTCTGTTAACAATATTGCAAAAATTGTCAATCATCACTGTTTAGACTGTCAGTAATCAGTCTCCTAGTGTCCTTGAATTGCATCTACCTCCTGTCTGCCATCCTTTTGTGCCAGGCCGTCTTGCCAACTATTTACACCAATCCTAATTTTTTTGTCACAGTATAGTTACTAATTAAAATTAAAAAAATCTTGATTGTTGATGATCTTAATCCTCAGTTTGCTCGTGCCCTAGAATTGCACTTTTTTACTGCCTTCCAAGCCTGTGTGCCAGGCCTACTTGAAAAATATTTACACCAATCATAGTTGTTGTGATAGTATTCTTAATAATTAAAAAATAAAATTGTTGGTAATAGTTGTTGAGAATCCTCAGTTTGCTGGTGCCATTGAATAGCACTTTCCTGCTACCTTTCAGCCTGTTGTGAGCCAGGCCCACCTAGCCAATTGTTGCCAGCAATCATATTTCTTTTAACAGTATTGCAAAAATTGTCAATCATCACTGTTTTGACTGTCAGTAATCAGTCTCCTAGTGTTCTTGAATTGCATGTACCTCCTGCCTGCCAGCCTTTTGTGCCAGGCCATCTTGCCAACTATTTACACCAATCATAATTGTTGTCACAGTATAGTTACTAATTAAAATTAAAAAAAAATGTGATTGTTGATCTTAATCCTCAGTTTGCTTGTGCCATTGAATTGCACTTTTCTACTGCCTGCCAGCCTGTGTGCCAGGCCCAACTATCCAATTAGTGCCAGCAATCATATTTCTTTTAACAGTATTTCAAAATTTGTCAATCATCACTGTTTTGACTGTCAATCTGCAGTCTACTAGTGCCCTTGAATTGCATTTTCCTCCTGCCTGCCTGCCTGTCTTTTTTGTTGTTTTCAGTCTCACAGCATATACTGTGCCCACTTTCACAGTGCCACCACTCAATTGGTGTAATAGTATTGTTAGTGTCCATTTAAAAAAAAATGACAGGCAGAGGCAGGCCACCCCGCAGGTTCCGTGGTCGTGGTGCTGTGATTCCTTTAGACCCTACAAATATGCACATTGTTCAGACGCCGGGTGCCAGGGGGGACGCAAAAACTTCTGAGGAGGACCTAGTTGAATGGCTAACACAGGACACCCAATCTTCTTCAGCTTACGCTACTAGTCTTCCTAACCTTGACGCACCATCTAAGTCCAGCTGTGCTTTGGGCAGGTCTCAAGTGACCAGTGCCACTCCGCCGCCTGTCGCCACCACCAACACTAGCACCACAGCCGCTTCACTTGATCTGTCACAGGAGTTATTGACACATCATTTGGAAGAAATGAGTGATGCGCAACCATCATTGACAGAGGATGTAGATAATAGTGATCAGTCTCAGTCAGGCAGCATTACCGACATGGAGGTACGGTGTGATGATGATGATGATGATGATGATGTTGTACCCGCTGCTGCTTCCTTTCTTGATGTTTCAGATACAAGTGAAGCGGTTGATGATGATGTGCCGGTGGATGTCACGTGGGTGCCTGCTAGAAGAGAAGAAGAAGAGGGGGAAAGTTCAGATGGGGAGACAGAGAGGAGGAGGAGGAGGAGACGATTTGGAAGCACAGGGAGGTCGTCTCAAGGAGCTAGTGGCACAGTCAGACAGCATGCATCGTCACCAGGGGTTAGCCAGACAGCACGCTGAATGCCTATCAACGCATGCTGTTGCCACCACCAGAATGCCGTCATCGCAGAGCTCAGCAGTGTGGCATTTTTTGTGTGTGTCTGCCTCTGACAACAGCGATGCCATTTGCAACCTGTGCCAAAAGAAACTGAGTCGTGGGAAGTCCAACAGCCATCTAGGTACAACTGCTTTGCGAAGGCACATGGTCTCCCATCACAAAGACTGATGGGAAGAACACATGAGTAGAAGCAGCACACAAAGTGAAAGCAGCCCTCCTCCTCCTGCTCCAGCATCTTCAGCCACGTCAACCAGTGCTGTCCTCCTTGCCCCCTCTCAACCATCCTCCACTCAGTCTCTGTTACGTAGCAGTTCCTGGTCATCTGCCCACAGTCAGGTGTCTGTCAAGGACATGTTTGAGCGTAAGAAGCCAATTTCTCAAAGTCACCCCCTTGCCCGGCGTCTGACAGCTGGCTTGTCTGAACTCTTAGGCCGCCAGCTTTTACCATACAAGCTGGTGGAGTCTGATGCTTTCAAAAAATTTGTATCTATTGGGACACCGCAGTGGAAGGTACCTGGCAGAAATTTATTTTCACAAAAGGCAATCCCAAACCTGTACTCTGTTGTGAGAAAGGAAGTTATGGCATGTCTGGCACACAGCGTTGGGGCAAGGGTCCATATGACCACGGATAGCTGGTCTGCAAAGCATGGTCAGGGCAGGTATATCACCTACACTGCGAATTGGGAAACCTGCTGACTTCTGACAAGCATGGAATGCGTGGCTCTGCAGAAGAGTTGGTGACACCGCCACGACTTGCAGGCAGGCCTGCTGCTACCTCCTCTACTCCTCCTACTCCATCCTCTTCCATAACCTCTTCCTTGGCTGAGTCCTCTTCAACTTCTGCGTCTTGCTCCACATCTATGGCACCCCCCCAGCTCCCCAGGTACTATGCTACATCCCGGGTATGGCAGTGTCACGCCGTCTTGGGGTTGACTTGCCTGAAAGCGGAGAGTCACACCGCACCAGCACTCCTGACCGCCCTGAATGCACAGGTGGATCAGTGGCTGACTCCGCACCAACTGAAGATTGGCAAGGTTGTTTCTGACAATGGAAGTAATTTGGTGGCGGCATTGAAATTGGGCAAGTTGACACATGTGCCGTGCATGGCACATGTGTGTAATCTAATTGTACAACGATTTGTCCATAAGTACCCAGGCTTACAGGACGTCCTGAAGCAGGCCCGGAAGGTGTGTGGCCATTTCCGACATTCCTACACGGCCATGGCGCACTTGTCCGATATCCAGCGTCGAAACAACCTGCCAGTGAGGCGCTTGATTTGCGACAGCCTGACACGGTGGAATTCAACACTCCTAATGTTTGACCGCCTGCTCCAACAAGAAAAAGCTGTTAATGAGTATTTGTATGACCAGGGTGCTAGGACAGCCTCTGGGGAGCTGGGGATATTTTTGCCAAATTACTGGACGCTCATGCGCAATGCCTGTAGGCTCATGCATCCTTTTGAGGAGGTGACAAACCTTGTCAGTCGCACCGAAGGCACCATCAGCGACATCATACCATTTGTTTTCTTCCTGGAGCGTGCCCTGCGAAGAGTGCTGGATCAGGCAGTAGATGAGCATGAAGAGGAAGCAGGAGAGTTGTGGTGTCCATCACCCCCGCAAACAGCCGAATCAGCATTGCTTGCTGGACCTGCGGCAATGCAGGAAGAGGATTGTGAGGAAGAGGAGTCAGAGGAGGAATGTGGCTTTGAGGAGGATGAGGAGGAGGAAGACCGAGCACAACAGGCATCCCAGGGTGCTCGTTGTTGTCACCTCTCTGGTACCCGTGGTGTTGTACGTGGCTGGGGGGAAGAAGATACCATCAGTGAGATCAGTGAGGAGGAGGAACGCGACATGATTAGCTCAGCATCCAACCTTGTTCAAATGGATTCTTTCATGCTGTCGTGCATGTTGAGGGACCCTCGTATAAAAAAGCTGAAGGAGAACGACCTGTACTGGGTGTCCACGCTCCTCGACCCCCGGTATAAGCATAAAGTGCCTGAAATGTTACCAAATTCCCGCAAGTCCGAAAGGATGGAGCATTTTCATAATAAATTAAAAACTATGCTTTACACAGCGTATAAGGGTGATGTCACAGCACCACGGGAATGTAACAGGGGAAGAGATGAAATTAATCCTCCTCCTCCTCCCACGACCACGGCGGCAAGGACCGGGCGCTTTCCTGATGTCTTGTTGATGGAGGACATGCGTACCTTTTTAACTCCCATGCACCATCAGAGCTTTTCGGGATCCAGCCTTAGAGAAAGACTCAACCGACAGGTAGCAGACTACCTAGCTTTAACTGCGGATCTCGACACTCTCAGGAGCGATGGACCCCTTGACTACTGGGTGTGCAGGCTGGACTTGTGGCCTGAGCTATCCCAATTTGCAATGGAACTTCTGGCCTGCCCCGCTTCAAGTGTCCTGTCCGAAAGGACTTTTAGTGCAGCAGGAGGTTTTGTCACTGAGAAGAGAAGTCGCCTAGGTCAAAAAAGCCTTGACTATCTCACTTTTATAAAAATGAATGAGGGCTGGATCCCGAAGGGACTGACATTGGGCGATACATTTGAATAAAAAACTCCTGATGATGAGATGAGCTGGCTTGGGCTACAACTGGTACACAGGCTGGCCTTTTTTTTTTGGCTATAAAGCCGGAGGACTTGCTTGACTTATCCGCCAACAACTAGTGTTCAAGCCACAAGCTTTTAGGGCACTTTATAAATGTTTTACAAACATCAATTTTTCTGGCCGCTGCTACAGCAGTTGCTACAACAATACCCCAATTTTTCAGTCATTTGTACATTCCGAATTTTTCTGGCCTCTGCTGCAGCTCTGTGGGTACAAAACTCAAATAAAAACAATAAGGCACATAACACTAGTGATTAAACTGTTACGAATTGTACAACTTAACACACCACTCATATCCGGTGGACCATTAAATTGAACGCAAAATGCCACAAATTTGAAAGAGTAGGACCGACCAAGCATCTTTATCCGTCTCTTGGTTGCTCTAAATTATCTCTGTGTTCCATCTATGCCATACCTGTACTCTATTGTGCAAAAGGGTGGCATATGTGGTGTTTCATGCTGTTGTGCCTGTTGCGGGTCGTGGCCCATGATATAAAAAGGCTGAAGGAGAACGACCTGTAGTAATGGGTGCCCCATCCAGTTTTTAAAAAAATGTTCCTGGTTCCTCTCAATTATCTCTGGGTTTCTAAAATGGATGCCATACCTGTACTCGCTTGTGTAAAAGGATGGCATATGTGGTGGTGTTTCCTGCAGTTGTTTCTGTTGAGTGTGCTGGACCCTCTTATAAAAAAGCTGAAGGAGAACGACCTGGAGTGGGAGTCCAAGCATGGTTTTTGGGGCTATTTCACTTTTACAAACAATTATCTGTGGGTTTCACAAATCAATGCCGTACCAGTACTCTATTGTTCCAAAGTATGCCATATTTTCACTATTCCTGCTGGTATTTTGTTTGAGGGTCCTGGACCCTCTTATAAAAATGCCTAAGGAGAAAGAGGTGTACTGGGTGTCCACTCATTTTTCTTTTCTATTTCACATTTGACCAAAATTATCTCTGGTTTTGTAAAATCAATGCTGTACCTGTACTCTATTGTTCAAAAGGATGCCATACGTCCTCTTTCCTGCTGGTGTTTTTTTTGAGGGTCCAGGACCCTCTTATAAAAAGGCCTAAGGAGAAAGAGGTGTACTGGGTGTCCACTCATTTTTTTTTTCTATTTAACAATTGACCAAAATGATCTCTGGTTTTGTAAAATCAATGCTGGACCTGTACTCTATTGTTCAAAAGGATGCCATACTTCCTCTTTCCTGCTGGTGTTTTTTTTGAGGGTCCAGGACCCTCTTATAAAAAGGCCTAAGGAGAAAGAGGTGTACTGGGTGTCCACTCATTTTTTTTTTCTATTTAACAATTGACCAAAATGATCTCTGGTTTTGTAAAATCAATGCTGTACCTGTACTCTATTGTTCAAAAGGATGCCATACGTCCTCTTTCCTGCTGGTGTTTTTTTTGAGGGTCCAGGACCCTCTTATAAAAAGGCCTAAGGAGAAAGAGGTGTACTGGGTGTCCATCGAATCATTTTTTTGATTCAAATTTCCATTTGCAAAAAATTATCAATGGGTTTCTAAAATCAATGCCTTTCCTGTACTCTATTGTTCAAAAGAATGCCATATGTCCTCTTTCCTGCTGGTGTTTTGTTTGAGGGTCCTGGACCCTCTTATAAAAAGGCCTAAGGAGAAAGAATTGTACTGGGTGTCCATCCAATCATTTTTTTTATTCAAATTCACGGTTGCAACAAATTATCCCCGGGTTTCTAAAATCAATGCCTTTCCTATAATCTTTTTTTCACAAAGGATGCCATATGTCCTCTTTCCTACTGCTGGTTTTATTGAGTGTCCTGGAGCCTCTACTAAAAAGGCCTAAGGATAAAGAAGTGTACTGGGTGTCTATTCAATGTTTTTTTAGATTTCCCGGTTGTAACAAATTTTCTCTGTGTTTCTAAAATCAATGCCTTTCCTGTAATCTATTTTTCAAAAGGATGCCATATGTCCTCTTTCATGCTGTTGTTTCTGTTGAGGCTCCGGGACACTCTTATAAAAAGGCCTAAGGAAAAAGAAGTGTACTGGGTGTCCAATCAATGTTTTTTTCTATTTCCCGGGTCATATAACTGATCTCTGTGTTTCTAAAATCAATGCCTTTCCTGTAATCTAATTTACAAAAGTATGCCATATGTCCTCTTTCATGCTTTTGTTTCAGTTGAGGCTCCGGGAGCCTCTTATAAAAAGGCCTAAGGATAAAGAAGTGTGCTGGGTGTCCAATCAATGTTTTTTTTTATTTCACAGTTGCAAAAAAATTATCTATGGCTTTGTAAAATCGATGCCTTACCTGTCATCTATTGTTCAAAAGGATGCCATATGTCATCTTTCCTGCTGTTGTTTTTGTTGGGGGTCCGGAACACTATTCTAAAAAGGCAGAAGGAGAATGACCTGTACTGTACTGGGTGTCCAATCATGTTTTTGTTTTCTATTTCACGGTTCATAATAAATATCGCCGTGTAACTAAAATCAATGCCATACCTGTACTCGGTTGTTCAAAAGGATGGCATATGTGGTGTTTCATTATGTTGTGGTTGTTGAGGGTCGTGGCCGTGGGACAGCGTATAAAACGGCTGAAGGAAAACAACCTGTACAGCCTTGCTCCTCTTTTTAGGCAGGCCAGCTCTTTGCATACATGCCCACAGACTCTGTAACACATGCCTCTTTTAGGGAGAGGTGCAGCCATAATGCAGGGTCAGAAACTCTGCCTGCAACTGTTATACTCGATTTTACGAAAGGAAGTAAGCTTACCATGGTTCCCTGCACGCACGTATTGTTGTTATATTTTGGTGAGGGTAATCATGATGCCCATGTAGACCACCACCACTGAGAGTCCTGGAAGTAACAGGGATGAGATGAAAGAGCTAAGAATAGTAGAACTTGAAACAACAGAGTTAGCCATGGGTGTTAGTGCAAAACCGTTTGGCTTTTTTTTGGCTTTGGGTGCGGCTATTCATGCAGGCCATATAGAGCTGCCACCATTCGGTGTCGTATCAGCTATTAAACTAATAAGAACAGTACTACCAAAATACAGCCAATGAAGGGCCTTAGGAAGACTGAGCCAAGGTTGGATTGTAGTATTTGGTTAGGCTAATCATGATGGCCATGTAGACCACCACCGAGAGTCCTGGAAGTAACAGGGATGAGATGAAAGAGCTAAGAATAGTAGAACTTGAAACAACAGAGTTAGCCATGGGTGTTAGTGCAAAACCGCTTGGATTTTTTTTGGCTTTGGGTGCGGCTATTCATGCAGGCCATATAGAGCTGCCACCATTCGGTGTCGTATCAGCTATTAAACTAATAAGAACAGTACTACCAAAATACAGCCAATGAAGGGCCTTAGGAAGACTGAGCCAAGGTTGGATTGTAGTATTTGGTTAGGCTAATCATGATGGCCATGTAGACCACCACCAAGAGTCCTGGAAGTAACAGGGATGATGAGATGAAAGTGCTATGAATAGTACTACTTGAAACAACAGAGTTAGCCATGGGTGTTAATCCAAGACCGCTTGGATTTATTTTTGTATTGGGTGCGGCTAATCATGCAGGCCATATAGAGCTGCCACCATTCGGTGTCGTATCAGCTGTAAAAATAATAAGAACTGTACTATCAAAATACAGACAATGAAGGGCCTATGAAGACTGAGCAAAGGTTGGATTGTAGTATTTTGTTCGGCTAATCATGATGGCCATGTAGACCACCCGTAACAGGGATGAAAGTGCTAAGAATAGTACTAATTCAAACAACCGAGTTAGCCATGGGTGTTAGTCTAAGACCACTCGGCTTTTTTTTTGGTTTGGGTGCAGCTAATCATGAAGGCCAGATAGACCTGCCACCATTTGGTGTTGTAACAGGTATGAAACTGCAAAGAACAGTACTACTTAACACAACCTACTTACCATGGGTCCCAGAGCATATGTTTGGTTGTTATATTTTGTAAGGGTAATCATGCAGGCCATATAGACCTCCACCAATAGGGTGAGTATGAGTAAAAGCTATTAAAATGCGAAGGACATTACTAATTAACACAACATAGTTACCATGGGTCGCAGACCAAGAGCAGATGTCTTATTATTATATTTTGTATGGGTAATCATCCAGGCCGTATAGACCTCACCAAATAGGGGGAGTTACAGAGATTAAAGTGCTAAGAATGGTAGTACTTAAAACACAACCTAGTTAAAATAGGTAGCAGACCGCATGTCTTATTATTATAATTTTTCAGGGTAATCTGGCAGGCCATATAGAACACCCCCGATAGGGGGGGAACAGGGATTAAAGTGCTAAGAAAAGTACTAATTAACACAAGCTAGTTGGGTCCAAGAACGCATGTTTAATTATTAGAATTTATTAGGGTAATTATATATCTAACAAATCTATCTATTTCTCTTCTATCGATTCTATCTAACTATCAATCTATGTATATCTATCTATCCTATCTATCAATCTATCTTCTGTCCGGGATGTTTTGAGACAGCCACTTTGGGAATGTTAGTTGATTTAGACCCATTATGGCTTAAAAGCAGACTCTGCATAAATTATGTAATTTTCCATGGGAGTTTTGCCAGGGATCCCCCTCCAGCATGCGACAGTCCAGGTGTTAGTACCCTTGAAACAACTTTTCCATCACTATTGTGGCCAGAAAGAGTCCTTGTAGGTTTTAAAGTTCGCCTGCCTATTGAATAATTTAGGTTCGCGACATCACTATTAGTCAGTATGTAGATTTTATTTAAAATATAGGAAACAATTATTGATTCTTTTTTTTATTCGATTAGTCAATTAATCGAAAAAATAATCAGCCGATTAATTGATTGTGAAAATAATCGTTAGTTGCAGCCCTACAATGGTCCTTTAGAATTTAAACAACATCTTTTAGCAACTTATTTATAATAAAAATTTCAGGTGTAATAAACCAATGGAAAACTTGTGAATGTCATATTTGTTGAGAAAAAAGAAAAACTTGCTTGTTCAATTATTGTTACATTCCCTGAAGTAAAGTGATCGTTGTAAGGTTGAATCCAAATTAGTTTTTTAATGAAAAAAAAGCGCCTAGTAATAAAAAGGGATTTGAAAAGATAATACTACATTTCTTGCATACATGTCTATGTCCCAATAAAGCAATGCAGCTGTGTTAGAAAATATACTGCAGAATATTTTCTTCACTAAAAAGCAAACAGGTAGATTACGAGTTTTGCGTTATGGCTTTTAACGCTGAAAAAATGGCAATTCCAGTGTAATGGCCAGGAACGCATATTACGAGTCGTGTCGGTATAGCTATACCGCAAACATTTTAGCCTGTAAGGCAACGTCTATTCCACACTCAAAAAAATGACGTTTTTGCCTGGGATTTTCATAGCACTGGTATTACAGGTTGTGCGTTTAGGCTAAAATGCTTGCATTACAGCCTATACTGACACAATCCATACCGCCATCTGAGAGCAGTAGTTATGAGTTTTGCGCAACAAAAAATGTTTCACAAAACTCAAAGCTAAACTGTTGCCAAGTACACTAACACCCATAAACTACCTATTAACCCTTAAACCGCCACCCTCCCGCATCACAAACACTATTACTAATAAAACTTATTAACCCCTAATCTGCCGCCCACCCACATTGCGACTATTAAATAAACCTAATAACCCCTAATCCACCACTCCCCGACATCGTTGACACTATAATAAGGTTATTAACCCCTATTCCGCCTCTCCCCAACATCACCGACACTATAATAAAGATATTAACCCCTAATCTGCTGCTCCCCAACATTGTCTACACTATAATAAAGGTATTAACCCCTATAGCTCCGGCCTCCCACATCACCGGCACTAAATAAACTTATTAACCCCTAAACCTCTGGCCCCCACATCGCCGGCGATGTGGTGGGCTGGAGGTTTAGGGGTTAATAGGTTTTTTTAGTGGTGGCGATGTGGGAGGCCGGAGGTTTAGGGGTTAATATCCAGCACTGTTATATTAATATACTTTTTACCTCTATGATTATCTTGTATCTAAGCTTCTGCAGACTGCCCCATTATCTCAGTTTTTTTGACATACTTGCATTTTAGCCAATCAATGCTGACTCCATGGAGTGAGCATAATGTTATCTATAAGGCATGAACTAGCCCTGTCAAGCTGTGAACAACTGTCAAAATGCACTGAGATAAGAGGCGGCCTTCTAGTGCTTATAAATTAGCATATAAGAATACTAAGAGAACAAACCAAATTTTATGAGAAAAGTAAATTGAAAAGTTGTTTAAAATTGCATGACCTACCTGAATCATGGAAATTTAGTTTTCACTAGACTGTCCCTTTATGCATAGTAATACAATATTGGAGCATACATACACTATTTTTGTTGCTCCCTACTGAAATGTAGCTGAAAATTGTAGGTATTCTAAGAAATCAATGTGCACCCTGCAGACTTTGCAAGTCTAACCCTACTTATCACCCCAGCAGAGGTAAAAGATTAAAAAAAAAACACAAACCGCTAACAAAAAATATTTTTACCTGATTAACTCCTTTCTTTAATGGTGGTGAGAGTCAGCAAGCTTTGAGATGTAGAATTCAACTCCTAGCCACTAAGAGAAGACAAAGATACCCCAAACATCAATAGATTTTGAACCCTAATTGCATATCCCAGTTTATTGTATAGCTGGGCAGATAAGAATAAAATATTAGAAAGTCAGGAAAGGAAAATATCAGGCTATAAAGAGGTGCAAATAAAAAAAAAAGTCCACCAATGATATATAGAAAAGTACTAGGCAGGCTTGTGGACTCTCATCCCCAAGAAAGAAAGGAATTAATCAGGTAAGCATAAAATATGTTTTCTTTCATAAGGTGGTGAGAGTCAACAAGCCTCGGCATGTGTAATCTAATACCCAAGCTGTGGAGTCCACAAGAGAATATGGCCTCTATTTATCATAGTCTGGCGGACCTGATCCGACAGTGCGGATTAAGTCCGCCAGACTTCGCTTAATACGAGAGCTGCTGGTGCAACGCCGCCCCCTGCAGACTCGCGGCCAATGGGCCACCAGCAGGGGGTGTCAATCAACCCGATCGTACTCAATCGGATTGATTTCCAGCGATGTCTGTCCGCCTGCTCAGAGCAGGCGGACAGGTTATGGAGCAGCGGTCTTGATAGCGTTCGGAGCTTGATAGATAGGCCCCTATGTGTGGGACCAAAAAGAATAAGGCAAACTGATCTAGTAGAATGGGCCATAAGTAAGCTTTATGAATTTGATGTTTTAGCCAAAAAGCTAGGGTGACAGCTGTAGCCCTTTTCTCCTTACAAGGGCAAAAATATGGACAAATAAATTAGAACTTTGTCTGAAATCATTCGTAGCTTGTAAATAAATCTTTAAAGCTTAGATGTTTTGGGACTGGGGCATAAGGAAGTATCAGCAATCTCCAGATTTATGTTTTCAGATGGCACTACCTTAGGAAGGAAGCAATAGTGAATTCTCAAAACAGCATTATCCTGGTGAAGAATAAGGTAAGGAAACACACAAGAGGAAACAGACAGTTCAGGAGCTCTTCTGGCAGAAAATATTGCTTAAGAAAAAATACCTTCCATGACAGAAGCAGAATATCAATGCATAGGCTCAAAAGGGGGAGTCTGCAAAACAGTTAGGACCAAATTTAAATTCTACAGAAGAGAGACTGGTTTGATTACAGGCCTAATTCTAACTAAAGCCTGAACATCTGGAAGCATTGCTATCTTTCTTTGGTATAAAACAGGAAGGGATAAAATCTGGCCTTTTAAAAAAACTAGATTACAAATCTTCATCCAAGCCATCCTGCAGAAACTGAAGAATCATTGGAATTCTGAAAGAGTATCAATAAAAACCATGATCTTTTCACCAAGAAAGAAAAACTTTCCAAGACTTATGCAAAATTTTCCTAGTAAAAGGCTTCTTAGCCTGAATTAAGGTGTCTAACAAAGCATCTAAAAAACCTCTTTGCTTCAAAATCAAATGTTCAATCTCCACACCGTCAAATTTAAAGTTTGTAGTTCTTGATAAATCCTGATGCTGTGGATGAGTCCAAGGAGGAACACTGGACATCTTAATTTTATCTGCATACCTAGTTCTGCAGGGCCAGGCTGGAATAATGTCGTTTTTTTCCCTGCTTTGTTTGCCATGTGCTGCTGGCAGCCCTTTTACTCACCTCTCTTCCTGAGTCTGGTGCAGAATGTGTGATGCTGCTCATTTCCTGCACGCCCTCTTATGGTCAGACTGGTGTATATCATCCGTGTGAGACAGGTTGCAGTCTCAGAATTGTGATGTCATCACTTATTATTTAAAGGGCCTCTGTTCAGTATGCTTTACCCTTGTGTTGTCTCAGACCTGTTTGTGAGTTCCAGTTCCTGTGTAATACCTGGCTGTCTGACATCCCTCCTGGTTCCTGATCCCTGGCTTGTTCCTGAATCTGCTGTTCTCCTTGTTCCTGATTCCGGCTTGTCTGAATACTCGCTTTGGTTCCTGACTCGGCTCGTCTGACTATTCGCTTTGGCTCCTGATTTGACTCGTCTGACTACCAGCTCTGGCTTTGACTCTGGGCTCAGTCTGATTCCTGGCACCCTGACAAGTAATCAGAATGACTGAAGAATAATCCTGCCTAATCCAAGCTAGGAATCTTGGGAGTAGTATAGTTGGTGTAAAAATGTAAGCTATGCAAAATGTGCAAGGAACTACCAGAGCATCTACAAGCTCAGTTCATGGATCTCTGGATCTGGCACAATATTTAGGAAGTTTGTGATTGAGATAGGAAGTCATCAGGTCTATCTCCAGAATTCCACGCTTCAAAACAATCTGATTAAAGATTTCCTGGTTGAGAGACAACTCGGAATAATATGGTACATAGATTGCATTCTGCCCATGTTAAAATTTGATCTACCTCCTTCATTGCTAGTAGACTTTGAGTTCTACTCTGATGATTGATATATGCCACAGACATGATTTTGTCTTACTGAAAACATAGATACCTATCTCTTTTCAGGAGGGACCATGCCTGGATATGCTGAAAAATCACTTGAAGTTCCAAGATGTTTAAGTAACTTTGCCTTCTGAGGAGACCAAACTCCAAGCTCTTCAGACTGCACCCCAGCCTAAAAGACTGGCATCAATGGTAACAATGACCCAAAATGGACTAAGGAAAGATGCCCTTAGGGCGACTGAATGGTGATTTATCCACCAAGAAAGAGACTGAAGAATTTGTTGAGACTAATGATTGTAATACCCCATCTACTGTTTCAACAAACAAAGTTGAAGAGGGTGTAAATGAAAGTGAGTGAAGGGACTGTGTCTGAGGAAGCCACCATCAAACTGATCACTTACATACATTGAGCTACCGATGAATGGGATGTAATCTGTAGTTTGGCACAGGCCCTCTGTAAATTGAGTCTGTGTGGCTAAGTGAGAGAAAGCTGCAGGATTGAGTTACTCCCAGATAAGAAACTTATTGTGAGACAAAAAACTCTTTTGGACATTTATCTTACAGTTGTGGTTGCAAAGGAAGACTAGAAGCCTCTTTGTATGGGAAACTATCAATGGCAGAAATGGAGCCTGAGGCTGAACTGAAATGTTGTCTAGGTAAGGGGCTACTGAAATGCCTTGAGTTCTTATCACTGCTAACAAGACTACTAAAACCTTTGTAAATAATCTAGGAGCTATAGCAAAACAAAATGGAAAGGGAACCAACTGGAAATGTTTGCTTTGAAAAGAAAATCTCAGGAACTGATGATGATCTCTGTGAACAGGTATATAAACTTAGGCATTCTTCAGATATTTTGTGGACATAAACTGACCCTGTTGTACAAAAGTTAAATACTATGGCCTAGATTTAGAGTTTGGCGTTAGCCGTCAAAAGCAGCGTTGAGGGGTCCTAACTCTGCTTTTTATCGTCCACTGGTATTTAGAGTCAGGCAGGAAAGGGTCTACCTCTCACTTTCTTTCCGCGACTCCAGGCTACCGCAGATCACCTTACGTCAATTGCGTATCCTATCTTTTCAATGGGATTTGCCTAACGTTGGTATTTGGAGTCTTGAAAGAAGTGAGCGGTAGAGCCTCTACCGACAAGACTCCTACCGCCAAAAAAGTCAGTAGTTAAGAGCTTTATGGTCTCTTAACTACTGTGCTATAAAGTACACTAACACCCATAAACTACCTATTTACCCCTAAACCGAGGCCCCCCCACATCGCAAACCCTCTAATAAAAATTTTTAACCCCTTATCTGCCGACCGGACATCGCCGCCACCTACATTATAGCTATGAACCCCTAATCTGCTGCCCCTAACATCGCCGACACCTACATTATATTTATTAAACCCTAATCTGCCCCCCCCACGTCGCCGCTACCTAACTACAATTATTAACCCATAATCTGCTGACCGGACATCGCTGCCACTATAATAAATGTATTAACCCTAAACTGCCACACTCCCACCTCGCAAACACTATAATAAATTGTATTAACCCCTAATCTGCCCTCCCTAACATCGCCGCCACCTACCTACAACTATTAACCCCAAATCTCCCGCCCGCAATGTCGCCGCTACTATAATAAAGTTATTAACCCCTAAACCTAAGTATAACCCTAATCCTAACACCCCCCTAACATAAATATAATTTAAATAAAATGAAATAATAATCCTATAATTAAATACATTAATCCTATTTAAAACTAAATACTTACCTATAAAATAAACCCTAATATAGCTACAATATAACTAATAGTTACATTGTAGCTATTTTAGGATTTATATTTATTTTACAGGCAACTTTGTATTTATTTTAACTAGGTACAATAGCTATTAAATAGTTATAAACTATTTAATAGCTACCTAGTTAAAATGATTACAAAATTACCTGTAAAATAAATCCTAACCTAAGTTACAAAATCACCTAATACTACACTATCAATCAATTAATTAAATAAATTAACTACAATTAGCTAAACTAAAATACAATTAAATAAACTAATCTATAATACAACCCCCCCACTAAATTACAGAAAATAAAAAAATATTACAAGAAGTTTAAACTAATTACACCTAATCTAAGCCCCCTAATAAAATAAAAAAGCCCCCCAAAATAATAAAATGCCCTACCCTATTCTAAATTACAAAAGTAATCAGCTCTTTTACCAGCCCTTAACAGGGCTTTTTGCGGGGCAATGCCCCAAAGTAATCAGCTCTTTTACCTGTAAAAAAAAAAAATACAACCCGCCCAACATTAAAACCCACCACCCACATACCCCTACTTTAACCCACCCGAACCCCCCTTAAAAAAAACTAACACTAACCCCCTGAAGATCTCCCTACCTTGAGTCGTCTTCACCCAACCGGGCTGAAATCTTCATCCAAGGTGCGCAGAAGAGGTCCTTCATCCGGTAGAAGTCTTCATCCAGGCGGCGTCTTCAATCTTCATCCATCCGGAGCGGAGCGGAGCCATCTTCCAAGGAGCCGACGCGGAGCCATCCTCTTCATCCGGAGTCTTCTTACACAATGACGGTACCTTTAAGTAACGTCATCCAAGATGGCATCCCTTCAATTCCGATTGGCTGATAGGATTTTATCAGCCAATCGGAAGTAAGGTAGGAAAAATCTGATTGGCTGATTCAATCAACCAATCAGATTGAAGTTCAATCCGATTGGCTGATCCAATCAGCCAATCGGATTAAGCTCGCATTCTATTGGCTGTTCCAATCAGGTTAGGTGTTATTAGATTAAAATTCTTGTAATATTTTTTTATTTTCTGTAATTTAGTGTTTGTTTTTTTTGTATTATAGATTAGTTTATTTAATTGTATTTTAGTTTAGCTAATTGTAGTTAATTTATTTAATTAATTGATTGATAGTGTAGTGTTAGGTGTATTTGTAACTTAGGTTAGGATTTATTGTACAGGTAATTTTGTAATTATTTTAACTAGGTAGCTATTAAATAGTTATTAACTATTTAATAGCTATTGTACCTAGTTAAAATAAATACAAAGTTGCCTGTAAAATAAATATAAATCTTAAAATAGCTACAATATAACTATTAGTTATACTGCAGCTATATTAGGGTTTATTTTATAGGTAAGTATTTAGTTTTAAATAGGATTAATTTATTTAATGATAGTAAATTTATTTAGTTTTATTTAAATTATATTTATGTTAGGGGGGTGTTAGTGTTAGGGTTAGACTTAGGTTTAGGGGTTAATAACTTTATTATAGTAGCGGCGACGTTGCAGGCGGGAGATTAGGGGTTAATAATTGTAGGTAGGTGGCGGAGATGTTAGGGAGGGCAGATTTAGGGGTGAATACAATTTATTATAGTGTTTGCGAGGCGGGAATGCGGCGGTTTAGGGGTTAATACATTTAGTATAGTGGCGGCGAGGTCCGGTCGGCAGATTAGGGGTTAATAAGTGTAGGTAGGTGGCGGCGACGTTGGGGGGGCAGATTATGGGGTAATAAATATAATATAGGTGTCGGCGATGTTAGGGACAGCAGATTAGGGGTTCATAGGGATAATGTAGGTTGCAGCGGTGTCTGGAGCAGCAGATTAGGGGTTAATAATAAAATGCAGGTGGCAGCGATAGCGGGGGTGGCAGATTATAGGTTAATAAGTGTAAGGTTAGGGGTGTTTAGACTCGGGGTTCATGTTAGGGTGTTAGGTGTAGACTTAGAGAGTGTTTCCCCATTGGAAACAATGGGGCTGCGTTAGGAGCTGAACGCTGCTTTTTTGCAGGTGTTAGTTTTTTTTTCAGAAAGCTCAGCCCAATTGTTTCCTATGGGGATATCGTGCATGAGCACGCTTTTCCAGCTTACCTCTACCGTAGGCAACGCTGGTATTGAGAGTTGAAGTGGAGCTAAATTATGCTCAACGCTCCCTTTTCTGAGGCTAACGCAGCCATTCAGAGAACTCTAAATACCAGCGTTGTCTTAAGGGTGCGCAGGGAAAAAAAGCAGCGTTAGCACCGCGGGTCTTTACCGACAAAACTTTAAATCTAGGCGTATGTATGGTCTCTGATTTGGAAGTAGGAACTCTTTGTTTAAGGTCTCTAAATCCAGGAAAGATTAGAAAGTGCCCTCCTGTTTCTGAACAATAAAAAGGTTGTAATAAATACACTGACCTTGTTCTGACACTGGGACAGTCTTTATAACCCCCTCATTTTCAAATACATGATGCTTTAAAGGCAGAAGCTTTCAAGGGTAGCTTTGGAACGTGAGACAGATTGAACCTTCCTTGAGGAGATCTTGTATCTTTGGGATACAATGCTTAAGACTCAGGGGTCCTGAACCCATTGAGACCAAGTCTCCTGCCCCCTACCAGAACTTCACAGTGCCCACACTAATAGGAGAATAAATGTGGTGGATCCCATAGCCTGTGTTAAAGGAAGAGGTCCTTTAAACCAGGCTCTGGGATCTGCTGCACTAAGCCTCCTATAAGTGCAGCCCTGGACTTTGTGTAGAAGTGTTTTAGATAAGCATAACTCCTCAGTGTGCTATATGTAAGTATTAGTGCTGTGCAACCTGCACCAAAGTAACCTTTTCATTTGTCTTAATGAAAATAATTGTAAATAAAATGGATATCAAATAGTGCAGCAAACAAATGTTCTGGAAAACAACACATTTTTAAAAATATTCATTACGAATGATTAATCTAAAACAAATTATTTGCAGCTGCACAAGTCTAGTAGCCCTACTTGCACTGAGCGGCGTCAGTTGGCTGTAAAAAATAAAATAAAAAACAAAAAAAAATTAGTAGGGACCATGGCTGAATATGCAGCTGTCCATAGAAACATAGCAAAATAAAAAAAACTGTTTGGTCACCGGGCCCCTGACAGCATGTCAAAAAGTGCGGTCAAAAAGTGCGGTCCCCCCAAATTTGGCGCCCTAGGCACACGCCTTATGTGTCTAGGCCATAATACACCCCTGCTTAAATGCCATAGGGCCCATAGTCTGAAGAAAATTTTTGTCTGTTGACATACTCTCTAAAGGATCAGACGAAGTGGCTGTGGGGACAGATTTATTAGGCTACATAAGAAAATACCATAGTAAGCACACAGAAATAAAGAAAGGCCTCCAGGAAAAAATGGTTTTAAATTGTAAATATTTGTACTACAGAGGGTAGTAAATCAAAAACAATTTAAAAGATTAGTAACCTTACATTTTAACTGTGACAAATTAATCAGAGAATAATTAAATCCTTGTACTAAATACATTTAATGAATAAATGTACCCAAGCTCTTGGTGAACAGAGTACTCACCCACTCAGGTTTGTGCGCGAGTATGGGTGCTAGTTTTTTTCCACTTTTTGCGCTCCATTAAATTCTATGGGGGAAGTATGTTAACACGGTCGTAATATTCTAACTTCGTCTTTTGCGTGTGTCGAGTTAGTGCATGAGCAAAACATTTTTACTTTGAACTTGAAATATGCATGCAACTGACTCAAAAAGCGAAGTTCTACCGATAGTGTGTTAAAAAGTTATTTTGCTCAAAATCTTGTTATTTAATAATTAAATCAACACATGGAAACTGAAGCATAACTATCATTATCATGAATCCTACTGAGGTTTTTTTTTTATAAATATTGTTAAAGTTGATTTCCCTAGGCTGAGTTGATTGTTTTTATGTTTGTTTTATGTGTATTTTCTTTATTATTCATTTCTGTTGTCTTGTGTTTTACAATTAAACTTTATATAAACTGGAATTTCATTTCTAAGCATATCACAAGACAAAATTATCAAAGGCCTTTTAAAACTGGTTGTTACTTTTTGATTAAACAGCAAATTTAATTTTTCCTCTCTATTTCAATGTTTATTATGTTTATCATATTCAGTTTGTACTAAATCATTTTCCTTTCTGTAAATGCTTAACTACATTTTTGCTCAGATATACAGTATACAGTATATATGTATGGATATATATATATATATATATATATATATATATATAATTTTTTATTATTATTATTATTATTATTTTTAAATTGATTAATTTAATACTTTATACACAAGTAAAGGTATACACATAATCTAAAAGTTCTTACAAACATTTTCAATTCACTATATAAAATAATTTTACATCAATATTCAGTTATTAAAAATAATAATTGTATATCTTGAATCCTGTGAATCTGACACACCAGGCTTATTTTTTATCCTTAAAATCTAAATTTTAGATGATAGCATATTTTCAAAATATCACTATAGTCATAAAAGATATCATGCTTTTATTCTTCAAATAAATCCAATTCAAGAAATAAAATTTAAACATATCTATTAAAATTGATGTTTTTGTCAATTTTGATAATTGGAAGCTGATCTTAGCCCATAATTGCCTTATCTTTGGACAAGACCAAAAATAATACTTAAGGCTTGGTCCCTCTATTTGGCATTTGCAACATTTATTTATATGCACTTTATTCCATTTGAAGCCCTTTTTGGAGTGAGACAGTCTCTATGTAATAATCATCATATTGCAATGTAACCTGATTCACCACAGTAAAACTTTTCTTAATCAATCCAAATTCATCACTTTTAGACAATTAATTTTCCCAGGCATTGGCTATACTGGTTAACAATATATTAGTTCAATTGATTAAATATTCAAAATATTTCCGATATAGAAAATTTTAATTTGAAAAATCAGAAACATTTTAACCAACAGGGATTTATCACAGAAAAAAACATATGAATTATTTAATTGCCAAATATAATGTCTAACCTGTAAAAATGCAAAATAACATCCCTGCGGTATAGAGTAATCTTTTATCAATTGTTCAAACTATTTTTAAAGTATAGTTTTCAAAATTAGAAAAATCCCCAATGTTATAAATACCCAAAGCTCTCTATTTATCGCATGGTTTTGAATTATAGCCATCCAGTAAATAAGTAACTTGACGATTGCTACTTCCAGTTTCATTAAAAGTTCTTTACTATGCTCTTAAAATATTGCATTATATTATCCTGATTTTTTTTAGAATCTCTGAATTCATAACATATGGCAAGAAGGCAGAGGAAATTCCAGATAAAATAAATTTTTCCAAGTTGTAATTATAACATTTTCCAGAATTTGTCAGCCAAACTATTCAAAATCTATTTAGTGTAGCTACAATATATTATACTAGCAAATATTAGCGAGTGCCAGACCATCTAGTTTTAAAGGCTTGTACAATTTATTTATACCTATACGTTCCTTCTTGTCCCATCATAAGAATGCTTTAAATATATTTACAATATCCTTATTTTATAATAATAAAGGTAGCATGCTTAAAGGGTAGAGTAATTTGGGCAGAATCTTAATTTTTATCAAATTAACTCTCCCCATTACAGACATAAGATTAAAGGGACACTGAACCCCAATTTTTTATTTCATGATTCAGATAGAGCATTATATTTTAAGCAACTTTCTAATTTACTCCTATTATCAATTTTTCTTTGTTCTTTTGCTATCTTTATTTTAAAAGCAGGAATGTAAATCTTTGCAGCTAACCCATTTTAGGTTCAGCCCCATGGATAGCGCTTGCTTATTGGAGGCTTACATTTACCCACCAATAAGCAAGCATAACCCAGGTTCTCAACCAAAAATGGGCCGGCTCCTATGCATCACATTCCTGCATTTTAAATAAAGATAGCAAAAGAACAAAGAAAAATTGATAATCGGAGTAAATTAGAAAGTTGCTTAAAAATGCATGCTCTATCTGAATCATGAAAGTTTAATTTTGACTAGACTATCCCTTAAACCCAACTGCTTAAGTCATAGTGGATCTGAGCAATACATTTATCAATATTAAAACTATACCATTTACGGGGGTTATCCAGTATTTTAATTCCCAATTATGTTATATCCTGTTTAACTTCAATAAATGGTAGGTCTAATGCTCTATATGAATATTACTTCTTCAGCCAAATAATTTCTGACTCACTCTCATTAACTTTGTAACCTGAGAACTCACCAAAAGATTTAATTATATCAAATAAAAAAGGTAAATATTTATATGGATGTCGTTAGAGTATAGTCACAAGTGCTGAAGGCAATCACCGATCACCAAACCTGGAAATTAATCCAGTGCAAGATCAAACAATAGAGGTGATAACTGACACCCTTGACAAGTTCCTCTTTACAAACTTGCCCGTTTGTGAGCGTGCGATAAATAACCAGCTATTACAAGGTGCTTGTTATTGCTAACGTGAGCTTGCGGTAGCAATTAGTGCTTAGAAAACTAACCCAAGGTCATACCTCTGGTTAATTTTCTAAATACCCCCCAATTGCCTCTAAAATACAGTGTGTAGTTCTTTTTTAAAAGGGTACCAAGCTTTAAAGCACCTGCTCGATTATCCTTCTCCGCTTACCAGGATAGCAGCTTCTGTTGCTCATTTCAGACCTCAAACTAAACTGATGGTTAATCCGCTCCTCTAAATAAGTGCAGCTTCACAGGTGACAACCGGTACAAGGTATAAAGTTAAACCACCTCATTTACAAGCAGTGTGGATTCTCTGCTCCCCACAATCCAGCCAGTGGTTGTTGGCCAAGGAGCAGCTTGTTTACTCACAGTATTCTCCTGACCAGAGTGCTAGTTTCGCGCCCTTCCAGTTATGCTACCTACCGGAAGTCTGCTTCATCACTCAGATATATACAGTATATTTTAACTGCCGTTCAATATTCAGTGATATTTTCCAGTGCTTATAGTAATATTTACGGGAGCATTAAAACAAGATTTAATATGCAAAAGTGTTAAATAATAATAATTATAATAATAAAATGGAAAATAATTTTATATATGTATAGTATGTATCACCATAAAGTATTGCATTAAAAAATTATCTACCTACAATATACATTGACTGAGCTGCTTCTTATTCCCCCCTCTTCGAGACATCCAACACCTGACATTTCTCTGACGGTTAGAGACTCTATTATCAACACCTCACCCTAGGTCCACTGTCTTGGGGTCACACTAGACTCAGAGCTCACATTCAACCCACATATACAAGCCCTACCAACTCCTGCCATTCACACCTACACAACATTTCCGGAATTTGTCCCTTCTTATTTAAAAAACTACAAAAATACTTATTCATTCCCTCATTTTGTCACACATTGATTATTGCAATCTACTCCTAAATGGCCTTCAAAAACACTGCCTCTCCTCCCTCCAATCTATTATGAATGCTTCTGCTAGACTCATCCACCTAAGTCGCTGATCTACATCAGCTGCTCCGCTCTGCCAGTCTCTACACTGGCTCCCCATACACTCCAGAATACAATTTAAAGTATTAACCCTAACTTACAAAGCACTCAACAGTCTAACTCCCAACTATATTTCCTCTCTCATCATGAAATATTCCCCATCCCGTTCTTTTCGATCAACCTCTGACCTACATCTCTCCACTCCTGTTATCTTTACGTCCCACTCCCGCCTCCAAGACTTTGCACGTGCTGCTCCTGTCCTCTGAAACTCTCTACCCCGCTTCATAAGACTGACTACAACTTTGTATAGCTTCAGACGCTCCTTGAAAACCCACCTATTCAGAGAGGCGTACCATCTCTCCTCCATTCCTCATCTGAATCAAACTAATACATGAACTGCCTGACTCACTGCTGCAACAGATGTAACAAGCTACCCCAACCTTATGTCTCTTCACCCTAAACCTGTAGACTGTGAGCTATCCGGAGCAGGGCCCTCTTCCTCCTGTACTAGATTTGTTTAGTTTTGTTATGTTTTGTATTTTATCAAAAATCTTTGTCATTATATACCCCTATCATTGTATCCAGTGCTACGGAATTTGGCAGCGCTATACAAATAAATGATGATAATAATAATAATAATAATAATAATATACATGTTTAACTATTTAGACTTTAATTTTGTTAACAACTGTCATTGTTTACATCACAAGGTCACCCTGATAAGAATATTGAATATTCTTTATCTTATCTCCTTTTTTTCGAACATTATTGGGTCAGGGTTCTGTGTCCTACAATATTCACTCTGCCCTCTCTAAGTCAGTAGAGAAACAATTGCCAGACAGAATTAAAGGAAAAAGAGGAAAATAAGTATGGAAAGTACATTATAATTTTACTATACACAATTAAACAATATTTTATTCCCACCATTATTAAACAATGCATACTAGTTAAAAAAATGTGCTATTAAAAAAAGAAATTGCTAAGATATCTACCCTTATCCCTATGTGCCACTGTATACTTGTATGTGGCTTCATAAACCACAGTTCAAGATCATCTTATAATAAGTAGAACGGTTATAATTTGCGTTCTTTGATCTACTGTCTTCCTTCTATTTATGAAATAGTTTCTTTCAATTAAATCTTAGGCTGTCCATACCCGCTTGGAACACTTTGCCTCATCTACAACCACTTCTGATTTTTGCCCGGCTTGTCTCCAGTCCTTTCAGCTAAACCCCCTTTGATCAACGAGTCTGTGGTTACGTCTTCAATATATTGGGAGGTCTTATGTACTACCTGGTTTGGTGAAAGGCAAAGTCATCTACACCAGTGAAGCACAGCTTTACAGAAACTATCACACAAATCCCCACAAATGCAAGTTTATATAAGCCAAGATTGTTTCAGCCAGAAGAAAATAGACACTGCTTTTTTCTTTTTCTTTTTTGTCCAAGTGACTCAATGGGCCATTGCCATGTTAAAATTACATGACCCAGATGAGAAACTAGTGCTGCTAATTGGATCATCAGCAGTTTCCATTTGGGACCAGCAGTGCTCTGTGGATCCCAAGCAGGACTTTAATTAGATAATAATAAAGAACAAGAGGGGCGCCATATGTGTGCATCAGTATATCCATATATGTGAAATCAAAGAAAAAAAGCCAAATGGGTACTCACAATTGGCTCGAGTACACCTATGTACTAGTAGGAGCTGGCTGGTATCTTCAGGTGTACCAGCTGAACCTCTCCAGGTGCAGAGTAGATAGTGCAGGGGGATCTTTGTCACAATATGTGCTGATGGATAGTCAGAAGCAGTATGTAAAACTGCTATAGAAGGTAATGAAGCAAAGCTTGCATAAAACAAGTTCAGTTTATTAAAACAAATATTGATAAGTTTAAAACAATAGCAAGCAAAATTTAAAATCATGCAACGCGTTTCTCAACCTAGCATGGGTTGTTTCATCAGGCATAGTGATCCTTCTAACCGACAATCCATTTAAACAGAACTTGATCCAATAGTGAATCAGGACACACCCCTAATGGGCGTTACTAAGCTTGTTATTAATTAATGTATAACAGGCTAATAACATCAATGTATACATATATATATATAAAAATAAATCACAGTACTTAAAAATATTAGCAATATGGATAGTTGTTCACCATAAGTGTTAACAATATTATATGCAAGCAAACAAAACCTATAACAATATGAGACAGTGCTTATTGATATTGGCAGGATATCAATGTATACATATACATTGCATACATATATATATACATATATATAAATAAATCACAGTACTTAATAATATTGGCAATATGGATAGTTGTTCACCATAAGTGTTAACAATATTATATGCAAGCAAACAAAACCTAAAACAATATGAGACAGTGATAATTGATAATGGCAAGATATATAGCCCTCCAGCATGAGTACTTCTTTTAACAGAAACAATATATAGCTTTCAGTGATTCCAATCATATATAACATGAAATTGTTGCTTATGGGTCTCCCCAGTTTTTAGCACCAATGATCTTACAAATGTAATTAGTCTAGAGTATACATTTGGTTTAGATATGTGATATATTGTGATTACTAGTATTAATACACACCTCAATCAATTGTAGATGCAGTGTTTCCTTTGTGGTAAGTTTTTTGTAATCCTCATTCCTCTAGATATTTAGCACACATTTGGGATTTGGGACTGTTCTAAGTGCTTTTTATACAAATGATTTCTTGTGAAAAACGTTCTATATGTTTAGAGTGAGAGGGTAGGTGGTGTGCAGTACAATGCATGTACTGGATGTTTATACGATATTTGTCCAATCACTGAGTGTGAACCTAGACACACCCTCTATTCAGACAATGGCTTAGTGAGCCAAGATTGTTTCAGCCAGAAGAAAATATACACTGCTTTTTTTCTTCTTCTTTTTTTTTTGTCAAAGTGACTCAATGGGCCATTGCCATGTTAAAATTACATGACCCAGCTGAGCAACTAGTGCTGCTAATAGGATCATCAGCAGTTTGCATTTGGGACCAGCAGTGCTCTGTGGATCCCAAGCAGGACTTTAATTATGTGATTAACCCCTTTGTGGGGGTTAATCACATAGCATTCCATCATTGTTAGTATGAAAATTACATTCTTTAACGGATTATAGCATGTCATTTTAACAGTTTAATGGCCCTTTAAAATGTAATAATCCATTATTTAAATACTGTTTTGGTAGATAATTAATCTGCAGAATGTATTCATCTAGTTGTTGCATAAGATATCTCTGTTTGGTCAGGCTACTGTTTAGTAACCAGATATACACATACATGAGTAGTCCTACTATAGTTAAACAGTAACTCAACTTGAATACAAGAGAGTGTTGAGAAGGGTGCACACAAACTACAAGTGTATATAACCTCTAAATAAATTGTTTAACAATAGGATATAAGATTATTAAAAAGACTAGTAACGGGGGGGGGGGGGTGGAGCCAGCCGGGCCGGGGTGAATGCGCACTGAAAGGTGGCTCCGTGTAATGTTTTAATATAACTACTGATATCTTAATCTGAGAGGAGGCTAATCTACTTAAAACGGGTAGCGGATCATCACCCTGAAAGCTCCCTGGAAGGACCTGAGGACTGCGGCTATTATATTTGAGCCATATCGGCTTGTGCAGGGGAACACATTGTGCACAGCTGTTGAGGAGGTGCCCGGGGGACATATTGGAGCCGGAGAGCGGTGTCGCTCTGACCGCGGTGTTATTCCTTAAGGAGGTAGTCGACCTCCATTTCCTACAGGGGCAATTGAGGAGTGGTGAGAGAGGAGATCCCTCTGACCTTAGCGGATGGAGACTCGGCTTCCCTGAGGTGGCTTGCTGGTTTTACAGAGCTCCGGCGGCCATCTTGGATTCATCACGCAGGCTGCCATAGACCTAGATTTGGAGTTTGGCGTTAGCCGTGAAAACCAGCGTTAGAGGCTCCTAACGCTGGTTTTAGGCTACCACCGGTATTTGGAGTCACTCAAAATAGGGTCTAACGCTCACTTTTCATCCGCAACTTTTCCATACCGCAGATCCCCTTACGTCAATTGCGTATCCTATCTTTTCAATGGGATCTTTCTAACTCCGGTATTTAGAGTCGTTTCTGAAATGAGCGTTAGACATCTAACGACAAAACTCCAGCCGCAGGAAAAAAGTCAGTAGTTAAGAGCTTTCTGGGCTAACGCCGGTTTATAAAGCTCTTAACTACTGTACTCTAAAGTACACTAACACCCATAAACTACCTATGTACCCCTAAACCGAGGTCCCCCCACATCGCCGACACTCGAATAATTTTTTTAACCCCTAATCTGCCGACCGCCACCTACGTTATCCTTATGTACCCCTAATCTGCTGCCCCTAACACCGCCGACCCCTGTATTATATTTATTAACCCCTAATCTGCCCCCCTCAACGTCGCCTCCACCTGCCTACACTTATTAACCCCTAATCTGCCAACCGGACCTGAGCGCTACTATAATAAAGTTATTAACCCCTAATCCAGCTCACTAACCCTATAATAAATAGTATTAACCCCTAATCTGCCCTCCCTAACATCGCCGACACCTAACTTCAATTATTAACCCCTAATCTGCCGACCGGAGCTCACCGCTATTCTAATAAATATATTAACCCCTAAAGCTAAGTCTAACCCTAACACTAACACCCCCCTAAATTAAATATAATTTAAATCTAACAAAATTAATTAACTCTTATTAAATAAATTATTCCTATTTAAAGCTAAATGCTTACCTGTAAAATAAATCCTAATATAGCTACAATAAAAATTATAATTATATTATAGCTATTTTAGGATTTATATTTATTTTACAGGTAACTTTGTATTTATTTTAACCAGGTACAATAGCTATTAAATAGTTAAGAACTATTTAATAGCTAAAATAGTTAAAATAATTACAAATTTACCTGTAAAAGAAATCCTAACCTAAGTTACAATTAAACCTAACACTAGACTATCAATAAATTAATTAAATAAACTACCTACAATTATCTACAATTAACCTAACACTACACTATCAATAAATTAATTAAATACAATTGCTACAAATAAATACAATTAAATAAACTAGCTAAAGTACAAAAAATAAAAAAGAACTAAGTTACAAAAAATAAAAAAATATTTACAAACATAAGAAAAATATTACAACAATTTTAAACTAATTACACCTACTCTAAGCCCCTTAATAAAATAACAAAGCCCCCCAAAATAAAAAAATGCCCTACCCTATTCTAAATTACTAAAGTTCAAAACTCTTTTACCTTACCAGCCCTGAACAGGGCCCTTTGCGGGGCATGCCCCAAGAAATACAGCTCTTTTGCCTGTAAAAAAAAACATACAATACCCAAGCCCCCCAACATTACAACCCACCACCCACATACCCCTAATCTAACCCAAACCCCCCTTAAATAAACCTAACACTAACCTCCTGAAGATCATCCTACCTTGTCTTCACCTCACTGGGTATCACACCGATCCGTCCAGAAGAGCTCCTCCGATGTCCTGATCCAAGCCCAAGCGGGGGGCTGAAGAGGTCCATGATCCGGCTGAAGTGTTCATCCAAGCGGGGCAGAAGAGGTCTTCCATCCGATTGAAGTCTTCATCCAAGCGGCATCCATCCGGAGCGAAGCGGCAGCATCCTGAAGACCTCCACCGCGGAACATCCATCCTGGCCGACGACTGAACGATGAATGACGGTTCCTTTAAATGACGTCATCCAAGATGGCGTCCCTCGAATTCCGATTGGGTGATAGGATTCTATCAGCCAATCGGAATTAAGGTAGGAATATTCTGATTGGCTGATGGAATCAGCCAATCAGAATCAAGTTCAATCCGATTGGCTGATCCGATCAGCCAATCAGATTGAGCTCGCATTCTATTGGCTGTTCCGATCAGCCAATAGAATGCAAGCTCAATCTGATTGGCTGATTGGATCAGCCAATCGGTTTGAACTTGATTCTGATTGGCTGATTCCAACAGCCAATCAGAATATTCCTACCTTAATACCCGGTGAGGTGAAGACAAGGTAGGATGATCTTCAGGGGCTTAGTGTTAGGTTTATTTAAGGGGGGTTTGGGTTAGATTAGGGGTATGTGGGTGGTGGGTTGTAATGTTGGGGGGCTTGGGTATTGTATGTTTTTTTTTACAGGCAAAAGAGCTGTATTTCTTGGGGCATGCCCCGCAAAGGGCCCTGTTCAGGGCTGGTAAGGTAAAAGAGCTTTTAACTTTAGTAATTTAGAATAGGGTAGGGCAATTTTTATTTTGGGGGGCTTTGTTGTTTTATTAGGGGGCTTAGAGTAGGTGTAATTAGTTTAAAATTGTTGTAATATTTTTCTTTTGTTTGTAAATATTTTTTTATTTTTTGTAACTTAGTTCTTTTTTATTTTTTGTACTTTAGCTAGTTTATTTAATTGTATTTATTTGTAGCAATTGTATTTAATTAATTTATTGATAGTGTAGTGTTAGGTTAATTGTAGGTAATTGTAGGTAGTTTATTTAATTAATTTATTGATAGTCTAGTGTTAGGTTTAATTGTAACTTAGGTTAGGATTTCTTTTACAGGTAAATTTGTAATTATTTTAACTATTTTAGCTATTAAATAGTTCTTAACTATTTAATAGCTATTGTACCTGGTTAAAATAAATACAAAGTTACCTGTAAAATAAATATAAATCCTAAAATAGCTATAATATAATTATAATTTATATTGTAGCTATATTAGGATTTATTTTACAGGTAAGTATTTATCTTTAAATAGGAATAATTTATATAATAAGAGATAATTAATTTCGTTAGATTTAACTTATATTTAACTTAGGGGGGTGTTAGTGTTAGGGTTAGACTTAGCTTTAGGGGTTAATACATTTATTAGAATAGCGGTGAGCTCCAGTCGGCAGATTAGGGGTTAATGTTTGAAGTTAGGTGTCGGCGATGTTAGGGAGGGCAGATTAGGGGTTAATACTGTTTATGATAGGGTTAGTGAGGCGGATTAGGGGTTAATAACTTTATTACAGTAGCGCTCAGGTCCGGTCGGCAGATTAGGGGTTAATAAGTGTAGGCAGGTGGAGGCGACTTTGTGGGGGGCAGATTAGGGGTTAATAAATATAATATAGGGGTCGGCGATGTTAGGGCAGCAGATTAGGGGTACATAAGGATAATGTAAGTAGCGGCGGTTTACGGAGCCGCAGATTAGGGGTTAATAATAATATGCAGGGGTCAGCGATAGCGGGGGCGGCAGATTAGGGGTTAATAAGTGTAAGGTTAGGGGTGTTTAGACTCGGGGTACATGTTAGAGTGTTAAGTGCAGACGTAGGAAGGGTTACCGCATAGCAAACAATGGGGCTGCGTTAGGAGCTGAACGCGGCTTTTTTGCAGGTGTTTGGTTTTTTTTCAGCTCAAACAGCCCCATTGTTTCCTATGGGGGAATCGTGCACGAGCACGTTTTTGAGGCTGGCCGCGTCCGTAAGCAACTCTGGTATCGAGAGTTGAAGCTGCGTTAAAAATGCTCTACGCTCCTTTTTTGGAGCCTAATGCAGCCTTTATGTGGTCTCTCAATACCAGAGTTATTTTTATGGTGCGGCCAGAAAAAAGCCGGCGTTAGTTTTTCGGGTCGTTACCGACAAAACTCCAAATCTAGCCGATAGAGTTCTGCAGTCCCTTGTGCTTGTTAACTACTTGAAGCTGTGAGAGGTGAGAGGCGGTAGAGGGGATATTTCGAGGTGAGAGGTGGAGGTTCCCCCAATTACAATAAGACCGGTAGGTGCTTCATTTACATGCCGGCAGCTCAGGGGCCCTTTATTCACACCCACGTGGACACTAGAAATTCTTCACTTCACATTGCATCACCACGCATTACATGCAGCAGCTCTGTGGCTCATTCCTATTCAGGGGGCATTTTATATTTTATATTTTTATTATTAAAAGGCATAGTGGGAACTTTTTGCCTTAACTCTTCAGTGAATTCCTAAGTCACCCCTCCCCAGTATACCATGGAAGACTTAATAACAACCATGGGGGGGTAGAGAGAGGGATCTCATGGGCCCTAATGCACTGTAGTTCAGGGAATAATTACTAGTCCATAACTTCCTGGATGTACCCTGGAGGTGCCTGATACTCTTTCACAAATTTGGCTGGAACAGCGAACCTTTCTCTTTGTCAAATCCTAATCAGTATACTGAGCACAATGATGTCTAATTCTCAAAAAAAGAAAAACAAGAAGGGGATTAATGTCTTAAAAAGGACTGTTATAGATAATTTTACTACCCCCTATACCCCTGGGGAAGACAGGGACAATCTACCCTCTAGTCCTGAGCCACCCCCATTGATTGATTCAGCTTTTCAAGATATTCAAAACTGGGAACAAAGTAAAGTGACCCCTTCTTTTATTCTGAACTCCCTGAAGTCCATGTTGGACACTCATCACTCCTCATTTTCAGACCAATTAAACTCTTCTTTGGCGGAAATCTGGAGAGATGTCAATGCTACTAATGCCAGAATAGATGTCATTGATTGCAAGCAGGAAGATTTGAGTGTAGATCACTCCAACTTATCAAGCTATACACAAAACCTGGCCATACAGATGTCAGATCTAGAAGACAAGGCTGCGGACCTAGAGAATAGGTCGCGCAGAAATAATCTGCGAAGTAAAGGTGTCCCTGAGGAGATTTCAAACAAGCTTATCAATGGGTTCCTAACAGAACTATTCTCTTTACTCGCTAACCCAATGTCAGATACAGATAATCTGATTGACCGGGCTCACAGGGTCCCTAAACCCAGAGGATCATCATCTGAGCAGCCTAGAGATATTGTTGTGAGACTTCACTTTTACACGTACAAGGAGAGAGTTCAAAGAGCACACCTCAGAAAACCTGTTCTGCCAGAAAAATGTAGGGCTATTCAAATATTTTCGGACTTAGCTGCTCGTACACTTCAACAACGTAGGTCTTTTGGCGAAGTTATCCGTCTTTTGAGGCAATTCAATGTTAAATATAGATGGAGGTTTCCAACGAAACTGATTGTGGCCAGAGATGACCACACTTTTATCATATCAGATGCTTCCCAAGGTCTGCAATTGGTCCGGTCCTAGAATCTTCATTCTGGCGACGACCCTCCTTCAACTTCAGCTAATGCTGACCCTGAAAATGCTACTCAGGAGAGAGTACCAGGAATTACCCAGCATGTCCATCCTTCAAGGGGGGGGGGCATTGAGAGCAGATACCACTAGTTGGGACCCTAAACCCCAACGGAAAAAGCACTGTACTTAAGCTTTCTCCTGTGCTCTTGTGGTCCTTCCCCACTCCGAGCCATCCTTCAGGGACATTCATAAGATGGCGGCGCAACCTGAGGCCTTATGCAGATGAGTATTATGTGACCTGTCATACATGTTATTTGGTTATATATAATAAGATGTCTGTGTATGCTTTTTCTTTTTATACTCACACAATGTCTTGCAATAGGGTTGCTGACTTTTCCTCCCCCCAAGTAGGAAGAATAAATCTACAAATTACTGTGTTGCCTACATCTATTATTTACTTGCACGTATGGAACTCTGGGCTGTGGACATTGACTTTACTACTATCTGGGAAATGAGAGAACATTTATAAGTCATTACAATGCTTGCACCGATCATTTATCCATAGGACTTTGCCCTAGGAATTCTAACACAAATCTTTTGAATTCATCTCTGTTATATTCCATCACACACTAAATTTGTATTTTTTGTTATGATAACCTATGCATGACTTATACACCAAGTTTATGAGCCACTACCACTTTCTTGTATTTATTGTTTATTCATAAGATTTTGATTAAGGCCTTCAGATATAATTGCTTCTAGCGTGCTATGTCTGTATCACCCTTATGTCCAACGATGCTGTATCATCCTGTGTACTTACATTGTTCTTTGTGCTATGCCAGTTTATGTACGGATACATCTATTACCTATTTGCACACACAGAAATTTGTGTTTTGGATACAGACTTTACTCCTATCTGGGTAAACAGAGACTATTTATAAGTCACTACAATGTTTGCTTTCATCTTCTATCCATAGGACTTTGCCCTAGGAATCCTGACACAGATGTTCCCAGTATGTCATGCTTGTGTTACCTTTTGTATCCATTACTGTTATATTTCTTTATGCACTATAATTGTATTTCTTGTTATGTTAGCCTATGCATGTCTTAAACACCAAGCTTATGAGTCATTATTATTCTTCTGTATTCATTATCTTTCCATAAGATACTGATTAAGGCCTTCAGATTCAATTGCTTTTTGAGTGCTACATTTGCGTCGGCCTTATGTTTAATGATGTTGCATCATCCTATGTACATAAATTGTTCTTAATGTCATACCAGACTCTGTACGGAATAAGCTCCAGAATTTAAGACAAACACAGTTAAGGAGGGCTGCGCCTCCGCTGCCGGCGTGACCTGGTCACTTCAGAGCTTCCCACCCACTTTCTGTGGATAACGGGGATGACTTAGTCCTCCCTATCGGTGTTCGGGTCAGGGCTGGCGGTAGAGGTTTCACTCTTCCGAATTTTATTCATTGTTTGTTAATATTACGGCTCGCTCTGCTTTAGGCGGATCTGTGTTATTCAATAAGTCAAAACTGTTGTTCTTTATATGTGTTCCCTGTTGAGTTATTTTTGTTACACTGATGGTTTACAAATGGTTCCCACATTTACACACAACTTGGTCCCTCGGGACCCTAGGGTTCCTAGATTCTCAAGATCCCTCTGTTCCTCCCTCCCTACTCTTCTATCTCTTTACTTACTTACCTTCCTGTTCTCTTGCCCCGTTAACCTTGCAGCCGTACACAAAGTAGGGTTCCTTCCCTTTCTTTTACTTTCCTTATTTGTATCGGTTGTTTTCTCCGGCCTGGCTGGTTCTTTCTAGCCCCCCCCCCCCCCCAACTAGGCCTGAATTTCCTACTCAATTTATCCATATGATGTTATAAACTAGAAAATCCCTTTTTTTTCCCTCTTTTTATTGTTCAGAAGCCTCCTCCCTTGTAACATACCGCATGTACTAGGGTGACCCTAGAGCTGTGGCCCCCCTTCTTTTTTACGCACTCTTATTGACTAAATATTTTATCTAGGTTACTTTGAGCTGAAGATTACCCTGCCCTAGGTATTCACTTGAAACTCCCTCTTTGCTACCCCCTTGTTTTTCTTCTCTTTCTCTCTCCCCTCCTTACTCCCTGATTCACGATGGCCAGTACATGTGTATCACATAACGTGAGAGGCCTCAACTCCCCCCACAAAAAGGAGCCTTCTCCTCCACTCTCTCAAATTTTAGCAGGCCAAGATAGTCTTTTTGCAGGAGACCCATTGGGTAGTGGATAAACCACCAATGCTGCACTCTCCCCTATTCCTGAACATGTTTACGACATATTTTACTAAAAAGTCTAGGGGAGTTGCTATCCTGGTTCACAGGGATATCTCTTTTGAACAAATCCACATAGATGCTGATCCTCAGGGTTGCTATATAATTTTGGTATGCATACTGGATGGAGAAATATATACATTAGCCTCATATTATAGCCCCAATACGAAACAAATCAGGCATCTCAGAAAATTTTTCACCAAACTATATAAACTCAAAAAAGGATCGCTGTTGGTAGCAGGTGATTTTAACATGGTCTTAGACCCCGCCGTAGATAAACGCATTCCCCAGGGGCGGTGTTTGGACAAAACCTCCCTTGTTACTGTGAGGAAATTTTATTCCCTCCTACCTCTTTGATATATGGCGTTCCCTCCACTCTGTGGATAAAGATTTTACCTTTTATTCCCCCATACACAATTCCTACTCTAGGATTGATTTTTTTGTAACTCTTGGCTCCTAGACCAGATATCAGCGGCTCATATAGGCAACTGTACATGGTCTGATCACTCTCCCATTACTATTTAGCTTCCTCTTGCTCTGACTGCTTTACCTAGACCCTCCTGGCGTCTCCGGGACTCCCTCCTTTCCGTCCCAGGCCTAAATGATACTATATCCGAGGAGATTTTTTATTTTTTGCAGCATAATGACACGGGCAACGTAGACGATATCTGTTTATGGGGCTCTTTAAAATCTTTTCTTAGGGGTCTTTTTATCAAAGTGGAAAGCCAAACCCGTAAAAATTCCACTGTGTCCCTAGCTCAATTACATAAGTCCCTTAGATCTCTTACCAACCAGCATATGTCTACGTTAAATCCTTCCCTCATTCCTCTCATTGAGAACACCAGGAACTCTATAAGGCTCTTGGAGAACCAAAAGGTGCAAGACTGTCTTCGGGCTAATAGGCGTCTTTTTTATCATAAAGGCAATAGACCAGATTTCCTCTTAGCAAGAAACCGTATGGCCCAATCGAGAATCCCCTACCTTCTGAGGGGGAGAACCAAGATCACTAACCCAAAAGATATAGGGGCAGAGTTTGCCAGTTACTATTCACAACTTTGCAATCTAAGGGAAGAGAAATCCCAGAATAGGCCCTGTGGTGCTTATAGCCGGGACTTCCTGTCTGGAGTGAACTTTCCTAGCCTGTCACAGAAACAGATAGAGACGATAGAGTCTCCTCTTACAGTTGATGAAATCACTTCGGTGATACTAAAGTTGAAAAATCGCAAAGCTCCTGGACCAGATGGCTATACCTCTCTTTTCTATAAGTCGTTTGTCCACCAGATATCCCCTGTCCTGGTAAGAGTATTCAGTAAGGCGGGAGCCACAGGCTCTTTTCCTGAGGAATTCTTGCAGGCTACAATTGTTACTCTGCCGAAGCCGGGTAAATCCCCGGATGCCTGTCCCAATTTCAGGCCCATCTCACTATTGAACGTTGACACCAAAGTGTATGCCAAGGTGCTAGCTAATCGCATGAACACCCTTATCCCTCAATTAATAGATCCCGACCAGGTCGGATTTACGTTGGGCCGTGAGGGCCCGGATAATACCAGGAGGCTGCTCAACATCCTTCTGGAGGCTGGCCGGCTCGGACAACCTTGTGTCACTTTATCTCTCGACGCTGAGAAAGCCTTTGACCGAGTCGACTGGTTATACCTGAGGGAGGTGTTGCTGACATTTGGCTTCCCACAAAGTTTTTGTAACAGGATTATGACTTTATATTCCTCCCCCTCAGCAAAAGTTAGTGGCATTGGCTTCTGTTCTCCTAGCTTCAAATCTCTAATGGCACCCGTCAGGGTTGTCCTCTGTCACCATTGCTCTTTGCCCTCGCAATGGAGCCACTTAGGGGTTCCTTAGAAATTGAGGGAGTTAATATCTCGGGCAGTACGCATAAGGTGATTTTGTTTGCGGACGACCTAACTGTGGTTACTTCCAAACCTTTATCATTGCTCCAAGCCTTGTTTCTCCTCTTGGAGAAGTTCGCAAAGATCAGTTACTACAAACTGAATTTTTCTAAAACAATTACATATGCGTTAAATATTCTGGCCGTTGAAGCTGGAAGCCCGTTTTCCCTTCCAATGGTCCAAGGAAAAGATACATCATTTGGACGTTTATCTTTCCCACGATATCCCCATGGTTATCTCTAGTAATTTTGCTCCCCTTTTACAAAAATTTAAGACCTTATTGAAGCAATGGGACTCCCCCTTTTTATCTTGGTGGGGGCGAATAGCTGCAGTAAAGATGAATCTACTCCCCAAAATTACATATCTTTTTCGCTGCCTCCCAATTCCGATCCCTAAGTTTATTCTAATTCAACTCCAGAGGGCTTGCAACCTCTTCATTTGGAGGGGAAAGCGATCGAGAATAGCGGTAAAATACTTATATAATCCGGTTCTGGCAGGGGGAGCTGCCCTTCCTAATATTATTAAATATCCTGAGGCAGCGAGACTTGCCCATCTATCGGCATGGGGAGAACATAAGTTGAGTTGCAAATGGGCCGTTATAGAACAAAACTCCATATCTTCAGGCATCCCTTTACAACATTTAATATGGATGCCTAAACATGCTAGGAACCTGGTTACCTCTGGGAACTATATAGTTCAGGCAAACCTCAAATTCTGGGACAAAATTCGAAACTCTATCTGCATCACCCCGCATCCGTGATCGATACATTCTCTAGATGGCCTCCTTCAATCCTTACCGAATTCACATGTGGAATGGTAGGCGGAACAGGGGTTTTAGACTGTGGCAGACCTATGGGTTAATGGGTCGTTTATGTCAGTGGCCGCATTCCAGAAGAAGTATCCTCACAGGCCCCTCTTTCACTTTGAGTTCCATAGACTTAAGTGCTTCTTACGATCCTGGGGGTTCCTTGCTACCCCCCCTAGACCATGTACTGGATGGGAGAGGAGATGGAGACAGGAGACACGTGTCCCTAGGATATTCTCCATGGCCTACATGGACATCCTGAACACACCCATTTTTTGTAAGACCCCCCAAGTTAAGCAGTGGGAGAGAGTGTTTGGATTTGAGGCATCGGAGGAGTCCTGGTCCAGAGCCATATTACACACTAGGTGCGCGATTCATAATGTCGCTTATCTGGAGCTTTTCCATAAAATTTTATTTCAATGGCATCTAACCCCTCTCAGATTATTCCAGATGTCCCACACTCATTCCCCCTTGTGTTGGAGGGGTTGCGGAAACATTGGTAGTGCAACCCATATGTGGTGGAAATGCCCCAAGATTCGTAGACTCTGGACTAGGGCTCTATTGTGTTGCAGGTGGTTAGGGGTAAGCTGGGGAGGGCATGCTTTGAAAGGTCTTTTCCACATGTTCTCTGAGATGCTACCTGCGCAAGTTCTTAATTTGTGTATATATCTATTCACAGCGGTCAAGTTGGCAAAAGCCAGAGCGTGGCGTCAGCCTAACAGTCCTGGGTGGCCCCAAGTTTTGCTCATTATGACACACATGGAATCTATGGAATGCCCTATTTTTGCAGCTAACGACAATATTGATACTCACTTCCTGAGCTTGTAACTTTGGAGACAATGTTCTGAGCCAGGGGGGAACTCCTGAATTTCTCTAAACTTATGGCCTCAAAAAAATGGGCTACTGATCATTCATACCCCCTAGATAGCAGGCTGAAAACCCTCCCCCCTCTCCTTTAAAAAAAAAAAGGGGGAAAAAAGAGGTTTTGTTGTTTTTTTCCTCTTCTTCTTCTTCTCTCTTCTTCTCTTCTACTTTTACCTTTCCGTCGCTTTGCTCTGATCTCTTTAAGGTTTGGAGTATTTTTGACAAGGCTCTTCCCTAGAATACCTAATTTCCCAAGGGGTCACGGCTCTGGTCGGTTGTTAGTTCATTAGCATATCATGTGTTCAAAAAACTTATCTTATTTTGTAACAATTGTATAATGCGTATTATTATATGTTTACTTCTTCATGTTGTTATTCAACACCAAAGATAAATTAAAAAACGTGAGGTTTATTTCTGTAATATTGTATAATCGAGAGATATCGTTTATGGTTATATATAGTGGCTACTATATGATCGTGAGGTAACGGTTGTGGATATGTAAAGTGGCAATATAAATGACACCTCTCTTCTTTTTCATATATTTATGATCTCTGTAATACAATTTACTTACTGTATTTAATGTATAACCTCAATAAAAAGTATTTAAACAAAAAAAAAGACTAGTAACCAGTATAACAAATGTCAATTGTAGAATATAAGACAATACACGTAGTGAAATACAGTTATTTAATCCCATAAAATAGTCAGATAAAAAAAAAATAAGCAAACAAAGCAGGCTGCCTGAGTAGTAACTTCTAAATAGTCACAGTCAGAGAAATTAAAAGAAACCCACAAGCAAATAGTACTTATAAATGCTATACAGACATTCCGGGGTATCACAGCCTCCTCCCAAGTAGTCTGGAATCTTGGTCCTGGCAGCTTGTGATTTTCCTCACTGGACCTCTCTCAGTGCAAAAACTCTAACAAGCTCAATAAATAAAAACATAATTTATGTAAGAACTTACCTGATAAATTAATTTATTTTATAGTGGCAAGAGTCCATGAGCTAGTGACGTATAGGATATACTGTACATTCCTACCAGGAGGGGGCAAAGTTTCCCAAACCTTAAATGCCTATAAATACACCTCCCACCTCACTCATACCTTAGCTTAACATATAGCCAAGAAGTGAGGTGTATAAAATGGAGTAAAAAGTATATAAAAAGAGGAACTGGAAAAATAATGTGCTTTATACAAAAAAATGATAACCACAAAAAATAGGGTGGGTCTCATGGACTCTTGCCACTATGAAAGAAATAATTTTATCAGGTAAGTTCTTACATAAATTATGTTTTCTTTCATGTAAGTGGCAGGAGTCCATGAGCTAGTGGCGTATGGGATATAATACCCAAGATTTGGAAGTCCACAGAGTCACTAGAGAAGGAGGGATAAAATAAAAACAGCTATTTCCGCTGAAATAATAAATCCCAAAAAATAATTGTTTTCTTAAAAATTTCAAAAAACTCAATTCAAAGGCATTAGAATCAAGCTGAGACAACTGCCTGAAGAACCTTTCTACCAACGGCTGCTTCCAAAGAAGCAAACACAAAAATTTGCAAAGAAGACTAAGGTGCTGCTTTGCAAATGTGATCAACTGAAGCTTCATTCTTGAGAGCCCAAGAAGTGGCAACTGATCTAGTAAAATGATCTGTAATTCTCTGAGGCGGAGAATCCCCCGCCTCCAAATAAGCTTTGTGAAAAAAATCTCAACCAAAAAGCCAGAGAAATAACAGAGGCTTTCTGACCTTTCCTGGAGCCAGAAAAAAATAACAAATAGAGTAGAAGTCTTTCTGACATCTTAAGTAGCCTCAACATAATATTTCAAAGCTTTTACCAGAGCCAAAGCATGTAAAGACCCTTCAAGAGTATTCTTAGGATTAGGACACGAAGAAGGAACAACAATTTCCTTATTGATGTTGTTAGAAATCGCAACTTTAAGCAAAAATCTTAATGAAGTCCGCATAACAGCTTTATCTTGATGGAAAATCAGATAAAGAGACTCACAAGGGAGTGCAGACAAGACAGAAACTCTTCAAGCAGAAGAGATAGCCAAAAGAAATAACTCTTTCCAAGAAAGTAATTTAATGCCCAGAGGATGCATAGGATCAAAAGGAGAAGCCTGAAAAATCTTAATTGAATCTCAAAGGAGGAGAAATAGATTTAAAAACAGGTTTAATATGAACCAAAGCCTGAACAAAACAGTGAATATCAGGAGGTTAAGCAATCTTTCTATGAAATAAGACAGAAAGAGCAGAAATTTGTCCTTTCAAAGTATTTGCAGACAAAACCTTTATCCAAACCATCCTGAAGAAGCTAAAATCCTAGGACTTCCAAAAGAATGCCAAGAAAAATCATGAGTAAAACATCATGAAATATAGGTTTTCCAAGCCCGAAAATAAAATCTCCTAGAAACAGACTTACGAGCCTGTATCATAGTGCTAATAACTGAGTCAGAGAAACATCTATTACTAAACACTTAAGCGTTCAATTTCCAAACCTTCAAATTTAGAAATTTGAGATCCTATGGAAAAAACGGCTCCTGAAAAAGAAGGTCTGGCCTTAAAAGAAGTTGCCAAGACTGACAAATGAACATCCTGACAAGGTCTGCAAACCAAAACCTGAGAGACCAAGCTGGAGCTATCAGAAACACATAAAGATTGTTCCATTATGATCTTGAAGATCACCCTTGGAAAAAGAACCAGAGGTGGATAAAAAATGTAAGCAGGTTAGTAAAAAAAACAAAGAACTGCTAGAGCATCCACTATCTCCACCTGAAAATCCTTGGACCTGGAAAAGAATCTGGAAAACTTATTGTTAAGACAAGAGACCATCAGATCTATTTCTGGAAGACCCCGCATCTGTACAAGATGAAAAAAATACATCTTAATGGAGAGCACTCCCCCAGATATAAAGTCTGACGGCTGTGATAATCCCCTTCCCAATTGTCTACACCTGAGATATGAATTGCAGAAATTAGAAAAGAGTTGGATTCCGTCCAAGAAAATATCTGAGATACTTCCTCCATAACTGAAGGACTGCAAGTCCATCCTTGATGATTGACAAATGCCACTGTTTTGATATTGTCTGCTTAAAAAAACAAATGTAAAAGTTGTCTCTTCAAAAGAAGCCATGCCTGAATAGCCCTGAAAATAGCATGGAATTCTAAAATATTAATTGATAACCTCGCCTCCTGAGGTTTCCAAACCCCTAGTGCTGCCAGAAACTCTCAGACAGCTCCCCCACCTGAAAAACTTGCATCTGTTGAAAATACAGTCCAGGTAGGGAGGAACAAATGAGGCCCCTGAACAATAAGGTGATAGTCCAACCACCAAATCAGAGAGAAAAAAGTGTTGGAATTTTAACTATATCTGTTGTAATAACTGAAAATAATCCCTGCACCTTTGGTGCAACATGCAAAGCTTAGAGACCCCAAACAAAAATGAGTAAAGATGATCGCACCTGATGCTGCAGTCATGAGACCAAAAAACTTTCCATGCACATAACCACTGAAGGAAAAAATAGAGACTGAAGGTTTAGAAAAACTAAAATTAACTTCATTCTTCTCTAGTCTTTCAGAGAAAGAATCATAGACACTAAAATGTATCTGAAAACCTAAAAAGGTGACCCTTGTCTAAGGAATCAAGAAACTATATTGTAAATTGATCCTCCAACCATGTCTTGAGGAAACCACACTAGTTGTTTCAAGTGAGATTCTGTTGAATGAAAAGATTAAAGCTAGCACCAACTATCAACCTAATAAGGAAACACTGCAATACCCTGCTCTCTGAATACAGATAGATAAGTACCAAAAATCTTTGAAAAGAATCTGAGCTGCCGCTTGCCCAAAAGGATGAGCAACAAATTGGTATACATCCACATAAACGAAGAACAAGGAGCACAGGATCAGTTAAAACACTTTTATTGTAGAAACTGAGGTTAAAACCTCATAAATTGTATATTCTGCATACAGTAAGAAAGGAGAGAAAAAGGGTCCCCCTTGCTAGTCTCCTATGACGGCTGATGCGTTTCAGCTTTATGCCATACTCCAAGCCATATAAAAAACACTGCAGTAGTGCTTCTTTAAAAACATGTTCTAGATAGTTGATTGGCCCAAATACCAACCATACAGAACTTGCAAATTATTTAACTATTTCTACCTCTTACTCTGATCTATAATGAGATACTATTGTATCACTAAAAATTGATCAGGTCATACTGAGAGTTGAGTCCCCCAGGGACTCTAGTTTTTAGGCGGAAAATCCAATAGATCTCCCTTTTTAACAAACAAAAAACACAGCGCTGAAAAGGCAACCAGGAATCAAACAGTATAGGATAAATAAAATGCTTAATATATAAGAAAAAGCACAAATGGATATTAGTAGATACCACTATTAGCCTTTAAAAATGTGTGTATAAAATATATATATATTAAAAAATGTCCATGAATTAGAATAGGACAAACAGAGTCATAGTCACCAATGTGGTATAATGCTTTAAGGAAACCTCCAATTCTGAGACAATTATATCCAAAAGGAACTTGCTAGTAGATATGTCTGATCAATTGCAGCATTTTCCAATAACAATATTATCTAATGGACTTATCCCTGGGTGCTGCTTGAATTAGGAAACAAGTTGCTGCTGTTTCATCAAATGGAACAAACTCTGGGGAAAAAACACAAGCGCAACCCAGATTCAAGGAAGTAAAACGAAATTTATTAAAACACAGTGTGCTATATTGCACTTACAAGTTTGCAGGTAAAAACAGGCACATCAGAGATATCCTGGCCATAAACAGCTTCACTGACAGCTCAGGATCCACTGCAAGTCCAGTCTTTCAAAAGTCTAATCTTTGCAGGTTTAAACAGCTGATTGCTTCCAGGACCAGTAATGTATGCAGATCCTTTTGAGATCTTTTAGCTTAAAACTCTTTAACGCTACGCGTTTCATCTGCCTTCTAAGCAGACTTTGTCAAGAGACTTCCAAACAGAAACTGTTTGGAAATCTCTTGACAAAGTCTGCTTAGAAGGCAGATGAAACGCGTAGCGTTAAAGAGTTTTAAGCTAAAAGATTTCAAAAGGATCTGCATACATTACTGGTCCTGGAAGCAATCAGCTGTTTAAACCTGCAAAGATTTGACTTTTGAAAGACTGGACTTGCAGTGGATCCTTAGCTGTCAGTGAAGCTGTTTATGGCCAGGATATCTCTGATGTGCCTGTTTTTACCTGCAATCTTGTAAGTGCAATATAACACACTGTGTTTTAATACATTTTGTTTTACTTCCTTGAATCTGGGTTGCGCTTGTGTTTTTTCCCCAGATCTCCCTTTTTGCCAGCATCACAGCCCTATTACCACCTCTACTTTTGTTTTTACTTGTTCAATGATAGTCCAACTAAAACTATCTGTTTTCTTATTATGTACTTGTGTAAAATGTTTGATTAGTGGAGTCATAAGTATCCCTTGCTTAATGTCTATCAAGTGCTCCTTCATTCTAGTCCTTACCTCTCTTGTGGTTAGATCTGTATATTGAAGCCGACAGACTGAGCAAGTAATAAGATATATTACATAATTTGAACGGCAGTTCAAACAATTCTTTTTGGAGAAAATTTCTCCTGTTACAGTGGACTGAAACTGGTCTCCCGTGGTCACCTTTTCACAGGCTTTACGGGTTGCAAAATTGCACTTGTACGTGCCATTTAATCTTAGCCACAAGGAGCCACATTCAATCATATTTGATTTTAACTCTGTAGGCACTATCATATTGCCTATTGATTTATTATTTCGATAAGCAAATTTACAGCCACTTTTGGCTACCTCTACTAGGCCATCATCTACTGACAACATATTGAAATGGGATTTCACTATCCTGCATATTTCTTCATACTGATTAGAATAATCAGTTAAGAACAGCACTCCATTGCTCCCTTTCTCCATAGTCTGCCTAGATGCTTTCTGATTGGCACTTTTAATCTTGTTTTTTAGCAGGTCCTCTCTTTGGATCTTATTTACCACTCCTCTGGTTTGTTCTATTACTTTCTTTGAATAACTTCGCTCTCTCAACTTTTTTGTGAGGTTGTCTGCCTCCTATTGGTATACATTTTCATTCGAGTACAGGGAGTGCAGAATTATTAGGCAAGTTGTATTTTTGAGGATTAATTTTATTATTGAACAACAACCATGTTCTCAATGAACCCAAAAAACTAATTAATATCAAAGCTGAATAGTTTTGGAAGTAGTTTTTAGTTTGTTTTTAGTTATAGCTATTTTAGGGGGATATCTGTGTGTGCAGGTGACTATTACTGTGCATAATTATTAGGCAACTTAACAAAAAACAAATATATACCCATTTCAATTATTTATTTTTACCAGTGAAACCAATATAACATCTCAACATTCACAAATATACATTTCTGACATTCAAAAACAAAACAAAAACAAATCAGTGACCAATATAGCCACCTTTCTTTGCAAGGACACTCAAAAGCCTGCCATCCATGGATTCTGTCAGTGTTTTGATCTGTTCACCATCAACATTGCGTGCAGCAGCAACCACAGCCTCCCAGACACTGTTCAGAGAGGTGTACTGTTTTCCCTCCTTGTAAATCTCACATTTGATGATGGACCACAGGTTCTCAATGGGGTTCAGAGAGGGCCGGACTGGGAATAAAAAGCAGCCCTGGAAACATATGAAGACCAGCCCTATTTTCCATTGAGTCGTTAGAATGCACATGCCCCATTTTTCTCAAAGGGTATTACTGGGATACTCCTCCCCACATTTTTTTTCAGAATTAAATTATATTACTCTGTATTAAGTAAAGATTGATGTTATATAGCAAACCTACAACCCAATTGTATCAATTAATCACCCCGTTAAATTCTATTTGTCCAGCCCTAGCTGGTGCAGCCCACCGGGAAATCTCCTGGTATCCTGGTAGGCCAATCCGGCCCTGGGTTCAGATCAGGTGAACAAGGAGGCCATGTCATTAGATTTTCTTCTTTTATACCCTTTCTTGCCAGCCACGCTGTGGAGTACTTGGACGCGTGTGATGGAGCATTGTCCTGCATGAAAATCATGTTTTTCTTGAAGGATGCAGACTTCTTCCTGTACCACTGCTTGAAGAAGGTGTCTTCCAGAAACTGGCAGTAGGACTGGGAGCTGAGCTTGACTCCATCCTCAACCCGAAAAGGCCCCACAAGCTCATCTTTGATGATACCATCCCAAACCAGTACTCCACCTCCACCTTGCTGGCGTCTGAGTCGGACTGGAGCTCTCTGCCCTTTACCAATCCAGCCACGGGCCCATCCATCTGGCCCATCAAGACTCACTCTCATTTCATCAGTCCATAAAACCTTAGAAAAATCAGTCTTGAGATATTTCTTTGCCCAGTCTTGACATTTCAGCTTGTGTGTCTTGTTCAGTGGTGGTCGTCTTTCAGCCTTTCTTACCTTGGCCATGTCTCTGAGTATTGCACACCTTGTGCTTTTGAGCACTCCAGTGATGTTGCAGCTCTGAAATATGGCCAAACTGGTGGCAAGTGGCATCTTGGCAGCTGCACGCTTGACTTTTCTCAGTTCATGGGCAGTTATTTTGCGCCTTGGTTTTTCCACACGCTTCTTTCGACCCTGTTGACTATTTTGAATGAAACGCTTGATTCTTCGATGATCACGCTTCAGAAGTTTTGCAATTTTAAGAGTGCTGCATCCCTCTGCAAGATATCTCACTATTTTTTACTTTTCTGAGCCTGTCAAGTCCTTCTTTTGACCCATTTTGCCAAAGGAAAGGAAGTTGCCTAATAATTATGCACACCTGATATAGGGTGTTGATGTCATTAGACCACACCCCTTCTCATTACAGAGATGCACATCACCCAATATGCTTAATTGGTAGTAGGCTTTCGAGCCTATACAGTTTGGAGTAAGACAACATGCATAAAGAGGATGATGTGGTCAAAATACTCATTTGCCTAATAATTCTGCACTCACTGTAGTTCCGCTTTAGACGAATGAATTGCCCTTTGGCAACTGCTTTAAAAACTGATTCTTGGTGGCAACTCCTAGCATGTAATAAGGAGTTACCTGAGATTGGTTTATAAAAAAACCTTAGTCTCTATTTCCTACCCATGGGTGCCCTTTAATGTAACATCCAGAAAATTGACCTCCTGCTTATCTGACTCCCAGCTAAAACTGATACCTACATCATTGATGTTTAGGCCTTTGGTAAATTCCGACAAACTTTTCTCATCACCTTTCCAGATAAACAGGAGGTTATCAATATATCGCCTATACCACACAATCTCTCCCTTGTGAGGGTTCCCATCTCCATAGACATGGAACAGCTCCCACCAACCCATGAAAAGGGTTGGTGTAGGAGGGGGCAAACTTTGCCCCCATAGCTGTTCCATGCCTCTGGAGATAGTGATCCCCCTCGAATTTGAAGAAATTGTGAGTCAGGAGAAACCCTGCCACTCTCAAGAGGTATTCCACATAATTCCTGTTCTCTGCAAACCATCTTTTTAAAAGAACCTTAAGGCTTGTAAACCTTTTGCATGTGGAATACTAGAGTACAGGGACCTCACGTTGACCGTAAGCCATGTGAAGCCCCTGTCCCATTTCATCTTTGAAAGTAAGTTGAGGACATGTTTCATATCTTTTAGATGTCTCTTTTGATAGTACTCACAATTGGCTGGAGGATGAAATCCAGCCATTCAGAGAGATGCTCCAAAAGGGAGCCGATACCACTCACAATCGCTCTCCCTTTAACCTCTATAAAGGGCTTGTGGACCTTGGGTAGATGATTGAAGACTGGGGTAATTGTATTTTCCACCAATAAGTACATTTTAGTCTTCTCATCTATAAACCCAAGGTCCACGCCATTATCAACCAAACTTTGCAATTGTTCCTGGAAACGGTTAGTTGGATCTTGTCTTAACACTGTATAGTCATCAGTTTCATGTAGTTACTATTTGCTTCTGCTACAAAATCTCTTCTGTTAAAGAGCACCACAGCCCCACCCTTATCTGCAGAGTGGATTATCAGGTCCTGATTCTTCTTTAACTTATCTAGGGCTTCCCTTTCCTTTTTGGTTATATTATGCCCCTGTGTAAGGTTTGTCTTATAATACAACTCTGTTAAATCCTTCTCCACTCTCTCTTGGAAACCCTCCAGTATCTTCCCTCTATTCTGTATGGGATAAAACCTTGATTTACACTTAAATGAGGGTATTACTACCTCTCTATCCTCTTCCAAAGAGGATTCACACTGGAGGGACTCCAAGGCAAGGACACTACAAATATCTCCAAAATTTTATATTGTGGTCTCTGGCTGTGATACAACTGCTTCACCTTCTATGCTACAATGACCAGTTAAACTTGATCCCTGATCTTTATAAAACTTCCTTATAGTCAGGTTATGTATCAACTTATTCATATCTAATAGAGTATTAAATAGGTCAAAATTTGCAGAAGGAAGAAAAGAAAGGCCCAGACCCAAAAATTTAGTCTCTACTTGACTCAATGTATGATTTGAGAGATTTATCACATCTCTTTTCTGTATCTGGATGTCCCTCTCCCTCTCCTGAGGGGATATCGATTGTCCTGCTTCTGGAACTGCTGTCTGTGGCCGCGACCTCGACCACCTTGACCCCCCCCCCCCTTCGGATGTGCCTTGGGGGATGGAAAAAACCTGTTTCAGTTGCGCTTGTTCTTCAGCATTTGACTCATACCCTCTGTTGGTATGTGTATGTTCAGCTACTTGATATTTGGAATAAGATGTCCCCTGATTCTTGAGGATGGGTGGCAGCCTGTTGGGACCTGTTCTTTCATGTGGTACTGTTTCTCTAATGGTATCTCTTCCATTATTAGGTGGTGTCAATTCTTACCCACCAGAAGCAGAGCCTTCATCTATTGACTCTGCTTCACTCTCATAAAAATTGACATGTTTGTTCTTTTGGTGGGTGCTCATATTGGCATTTGCACTGTTGTTTCTTCTCCCCCTTCCTCATGATCTCCAATTATTTTTATTTGAATTCTCCTTTCTCCTTAGGAAACATTCCTTTCTGTTCCAGACATAAACTGTGCCTTGCTCATAGTCCTGTTGGTCCCGGATATATTTTGAATGCTTGATCTCAAGTTGCAATGCTTTTGCTTCTGATAAGGTTTCTTGTAAGATACTGTCAACTTTGGAGTAGTTAGGTTCCTCACTTCTTTTATTAAGCTCCTCTTGTACCAATGTTATTTTATTAGTAATGTCACTTAATGCTTTAGTTTTGTAATCAATAACTAGCAAGATTAACTTAAGGGAACACTCCATCAGGTTGTTGTTCCACAGCTCTATAAATCTCATCATTGTTGACAAAGGTATGTAATTTGTTTATCCTTAGGCCCCTAGGGATTATCCCTAGCTCATGATACTTTCTTAGAGTCCCATTTCCCATTTAATTTTGTGTTCTTCCTTTAGAAGAAAGTCAATTTCCTCAATTAAGGACACCAGGGAATAAATGGTGTGGTCTGTATTACATATTATCTCACAATTCCAAGATAGTAAATTGGTAATGCTTATCTAGAAAAGAGAATCATAGAAAACAATAGCGGTCTGAATGAACTGAAAATAAGCGTCCTGTAAGTCTATAGTGGACTTGAAGTAACCTTGCAAAACATAAAGGCATAATAGTCCCTATAGTCACCATCTTGAAAGTTGGGACTCTTACAAAACTTCAGATCCAGAATTAGACTGAACAAATTTTTTTCTTTAGGGCAATGAACAGATTTGAATAGAAACCCAAACTCCGTTCCTGCTGAGGAACTGGAACCATCACCCCTGAAAACTCTAAATCTGAAACACAATTCAGAAAAACCTGAGCTTCCACAGGGTTTGTGTTATTCAATACTCCTGAGAAAACAATATTCTAAATCCACTGATTTGAACAGAAACTGTCCAAATGTGTTGAAATAAATTCAATCTGCCCCCCCACACACACCAGTAGAACTGGTTAAAATGTTGCACCTTTATGCAGTCTTAGGGGCTGAAGTTAGTTAAATTTTAAGGCTTGGAATTAATCAAATTCAGAAAAAAATCTAAAATCAGAGCCAGGGGCCTTTAGGGAATGAAAAAAACAATTGGGAGCTTAAAAATTACCCTTAAATATCTTAACTTGGAGCAGAAAAGACACCCTTCCGTTGTTTTTAAACACCATATCAGAGATTTAAGCCATAAAACTTTTCTTAGTAAAAATGGCTAAAAACAAAGATTTAATATCAGTTAAAATGACATAAAATATAGCAACAGTGCTAAGACAAATCAAGACCTGATAACTAAACTGTCCAACCAAAAAGTTGAAAGAAACAGCAACATTAGCCATAGAAATGGCAGGTTAAAAAACAAGGCCAATATGTAAATATGCTTCTCTTAAGATAGGAAACAAACTTCCTATCAAAAAGATACTTAAAAGATTAAATATCTTCCATAGGATAGAAGTATGTTCGGCAAGAGAAGAAATAGCCCCACCTCTAGGGACTTTTACTTAAAAACACTAAATTAGCCATAGGTAAAGGATATAGCTTTTAAAACCTAAGTAAAAAAGAAAAAAAGAAGCACTAAGTTTAGATTCCTTACTAAACATATGATAGATAGCACCTGGAATAAGAAAAACTTCAAGAGTTACCTCAGAAGCTTAAGAAAACCCAGAATTCAAACATTTGCTATTCTTGTTATCAAGAGGACTAGATTCCTCAATACTCAAAGTACACAATACTTACTTAATAAAGAATGAATACATTGAATTGAAAGTTTAATTTATCAAAATCAGCTTCTGAAATAGAATCCTCTAAGTCAGAGAAAACCACATTAGCAGAAATACTACAGTATGCTATTGATCAATACACACTTCATAGGTTTATGAGAAGTTAGGAAAGATTGTTTATATTTAATTTGAAGGTGGAATAGCAGTCATAACCTTCTCTTTGTCTTTTGCAATATAACCCTTTATATCAACAGTAATATAATGTACATTAAACTGTGAAGGTAAAACAGTAGATGTATATGTACTATAGAAACATTATCAGTATGAATAATAAAACATAACAAGTGCCACATATTTGAGCTGACAAAATAAAATCAGCTAATTAAACAATATACACACTTAGCTTTGGTAGAAATTGTGTACAAGCAGCAGGATCAGTTTGAGACATCTTGAAAAATGTAACAAAAATGAAAAAATAACATTTAAACAAAATATTCAATTGCCACAAAATAGCAGTTTCAGGAATGATAAAAAATGCTTATATGAAAAAAAAGCAAATATCATAGTCCTCTGTAACAAATGAAAGCAGAGAGCAAAAGAGGGAGAGACCTAATATAATAAAATATTTGGTGCCAAAAAATACGCCAACAAAGATGACCTAAAAACCAAGAAAAAAAACTTTTGGCGCCAAGGTTAACAGGAAATGACACGATTCGCATCATAACAGGCGCGACTTTGCACCAAAAAAAATAGCGTCAACAAAGACACAAGAAATGACGTGAAACACGTCATAACAAACGCAACCTTTGCGGCAAAAAAATTTGCGCCAAGAATGACGCAATAAATAGAAGCATTTTTCCGCCATCGCGAGTCCAATTAGCCCGCAAAAATTTTAAAAAACAAGGCCGAAGTTACAACTAGCTGGAACCTCAGGTAAGAAAGATTTACTAAATTTCTCCCAAACATAATTTTCCATGCTGAAACTGTTAGACTGCAAAAAGGGAAATAAACCTAGACCTGACTCATGGCAAATATATGCAATATATATTTAAAACATTCAAAATTTAAAGTGCCAAACATATCTGAGAGTGTCTTAAAAAGATATATACTTACCTGAAGACACCCATCCACATACAGTATAGCAGACAGCCAAACCAGTACTGAAACATATCAGCAGAGGTAATGGTAGAGGATTACAATGTCGATCTGTAAAGGGAGGTGGCAGATGAATCCCCATGGCCTAATTTACAGAGAGCCTTAGAATAGATTTCCCATAGGTGAAAACATGGCATCATTAGGCAAATACTCCCTTCACATCCCTCAGACAAACACTGTACTTTGAGAGGAACTGGGCTTCAAAATGCTTAGAAGCGCCTTTCACAGAAGAAAATCAAGCACAACTTGCTTCACCATCCTCCAATGAAGGCAAAGTTTGTAAAACTAAAGTATGAGTGAGGTGGGAGGTGTATTTATAGGCATTTTGAGGTTTGGGAAACTTTGCCCCCTCCTGGTAGGAATGTATATCCCATACATCACTAGCTCATGGACTCTTGCCACTTACATGAAAGAAATCCAATGTATTGTTAAAAGCAGAATCATTCTGTTTTTCATTTCCACAGAGAAACAGATTCTTTTATATAGACAAAATTATTGAAGTGCATCATACAAGCATTTACAGAGAGAATCAAAAATGATCCTGCCTTGCACTCTAACCTCATGAAACACAGATATTCCTTTTGTTTTCATGGATGAAATAGCCAAATGAATGCACCACAAAACTTAAGGAAATTCCTCAGTATTCATTAGTTTCCTTTAATTTACCATAGGGGTAAAAAATATTTACTTCTAGTGTGCTGGAGAGCCGTGCTAATCCCGACCCTTCTTTATAGAGCCTCAAGGCCTGCTAATAGGATGCTTAGCGCAGCAGATCCCAGGGTCTACACTAAGAGGCCTATTTATCAAGCCGTCAACTATGTTGCATTCGACAGCACCAATACGCTCACCTAACATCGCGGCCGCGGACCTGAATACGCTCTCCATATTTATTAAAAAAGCCGGCAAGAAGCCACGCACCAAGTACGGGGCGATGAGCAGCGGACTGTAGTTAACTAACAGTCATCGATCTCACTGCTATTCGTCTTTTTACCAACTTTATTTATACCCTGTCACTAAACACCGCCACTATACTAAAATGTTTAACCCCTATCCCGCCGCTCCCGGACCCTGCCGCAAATTTAATAAGTTATTACCCCTATCCCGCTGCTCCCGGACCCCACCGCAACTAAATAAAAGTATTAACCCCTAAACCCCTGGCCTCCCACATCACTACCACTTACTAAACCTATTAACCCCTAAACTGCCAGCCCCCCTCATCGCCATAAACTAAATTAAGCTATTAACCCCTTAACCTAACAACCCGCTAACTTTACATTAAAATTACAACATCCCTATCTTATAATAAATTTAAACTTACCTGAAGAATTACATTAAACTATATTAAATTATTAATTAACCTACCCTATTATACTACAATTACATTAAACTATATTAAACTATTAATTAACCTACCCTAACAATTATACTAAAATTACATTAAACTATATTAAACTATTAATTAACCTACCCTAACTATTATACTACAATTACATTAAACTACCAATTAAATTAACTATATTACATATTAAAAAACCCTAACCCTACTCAAATTATTTAAATCTACAATTAAAATATACTAAATTACAAAAAAAATAAACGCTGTTACAAAACATAAAAAACACTAAGTTACAGGGGGAAAAAAACACAGTATCAAAAATAAAAAAACAATTACACCTAATCTAATAGCCCTATCAAAATAAAAAAGCCCCCCCAAAATAAAAAAAACCCTAGCCTACAATAAACTACCAATGGCCCTTAAAAGGGCCTTTTGCGGGGCATTTCCACAAAGAAATCAGCTCTATTACCTTTAAAAAAAATACAAACACCCACCAACATTAAAACCCACCACCCACCCACCCAACCCCCCCCAATTAAAAACCCTATCTAAAAAACCTGAGCTCCCCATTGCCCTGAAAATGGCATTTGTATGGGCATTGCCCTTAAAAGAGCATTTAGCTATTTTACTGCCCAAAGTCCCTAAGCTAAAAATAAAACCCAACCAATAAACCCTTAAAAAAACCTTACACTAACCCCGAAAATCCAGTTTTCGAAGACAGGACATCCATCCTCATCTAAGTGGCAGAAGTCCTCATCGAAGCCAGCAGAAGTCTTCATCCAAGCGGGCCGAAGTCCTCATTGAAGCCGGCAGAAGTCTTCATCCAGACGGCATCTTCTATCTTCATCCATCCGGCGCGAAGCAGATTCATCTTCAAGACATTTGGCGCGGATCATCCTCTTCTTCCGATGGTCAACGTAGAATGAAGTTTCCCTTTAAGGTACGTCATACAAGATGGTGTCCCTTACATTCTGATTGGCTGATAGAATTCTACACTATACTAAAATGTTTAACCCCTATCCCGGTTAATTAATAGTTTAATATAGTTTAATGTAATTGTAGTATAATAGCTAGGGTAGGTTGTAATTTTAATGTAAAGTTAGTGGGTTGTTAGGTTTAGGGGTTAATAGCTTAATTTAGTTTATGGCAATGTGGGGGGCTGGAGGTTTAGGGGTTAATAGGTTTAGTTAGTGGTAGTAATGTGGGAGGCCGGGGGTTTAGGGGTTAATACTTTTATTTAGTTGCGGTGGGGTCAGGGAGCGGAGGGATAGGGGTTAATAACTTTATTTAGTAGCGGCGGGGTCTGGGAGGGGTGGAATAGGGGCTAATAATATTATGTAGGTTGTGGCTATGTCGGGGCGGCAGATTAGGGGTGTTTAGACTCGAGGCTTATGTTAGGGTGTTAGGTGTAAACTTTACTGGTTTACTACCATAGAATACTAGGAACCAAAGAAAAACAAACTGGCACTACACTGTAATAATAGGTGAGATAGGAATTATACAATTCCAGTGCTACCCCTCAAAAATATAATTCGAACAAAGGGACAGGAAGGTAAGGGGTTACTGTAGCACTCACTCTCACTCTCAAAGGGGATGTAAAGTAAAACCATTCATACTTTATTAATCATGTGTTAAAACTAGAATAAACATCCCTAGTGGATAAGTTATACTACCCACAACCACCTATTTAACAATAATAAAAGCAAAGGGGGCTCTCCTAACACTCCTCTGTTTCCTGGCCGATAACTGGAAGCGTCGGCATCGGGTGGCTGGAGTGATAGGATGAGCCAGTAAAGAATGTGCTGTACAAACGCGTTTCGGCTATTAGAAAGCCTTTATCAATGTTTCACATTCAATGCCTAAAATAGTAAGCCGAGGCTCCGATGTTCGGAGCTTAATATCTCTCCAGAACACCGGTTAGTAGCCAATCCGGGATCTTTCCCAGACTCCACCTTCGTATCCTCCAATCGGTTACGGGCTTGGTTCACGCCCATAAGAAAGTATTCTTCCGATTGGAGTAGTGCCGCTCGCCTTGACATTGGTGGATTATCATGCCTAATTCACGTCCATAAGAAAGTCTCCATCTGATTGGAGCAATGCCACACGCTTTGTCATTGGTGTAATATCGGACTCTGTGAATTCTGCATCATATAGCTACTTAAGCCTCAAAAACGAAGAACCAATATGCATCCATAGATTAATCCATCAAATAAGTCATTCGTCAAACTGATGATTTCTTACTATGTACAAATTTATGGAGACATAAGAAACGCTAATAATATTATATAACAGAGGTAGTTTGTTATGTGGTTTGCGAGCTTAATATACTTTGTGTTAAGAGATGTAATATCCATACATAGATATGTATTCGTATATGATAAATACCAGCAAACCATCACTATACACTCAAACATATAATCCTATGCATACCTGTGTGTGCCGCAATATTCATATAATGGACTATACCCATATAAATTCAGTATTATTGAATCTCTTACACGCCTAGGGAAGTTGTGAATACATTACCCCTAGGATTGAGGATATGAGGATATAAAGTCATATATGATGGCCATTAGCTGTTACAACGTTAACTCCATATCAAGCACATCAGTAAAACACCATCAGTGTATCCTAAATGATGGAAATTATTTAGGTCAAAATTAAATTTTTAACGTGGCAAAAACAATAATACCAGGATGTAAAATAGAAATTATTATACAACTACCAGACACCCCAACCACAACCAGGTGGAAGCTGCTTGTTTGCTTCCAAACTAGGACAGTTGATAGGGTTCCATATATCTAGTATGTTGTGTATCTATATACCATCCTGAAGATACGTTCCATCCCTAATCAATGATACTATACATAGCAACTGTATGTAAATTAGCCATGGATTCTAAGAGACTGTATACAACCAGCAGAATCCTCCAGGATAATAACTCTCAGTAGTTTAAACTTTACGTTTTACTACATATATCATGCCATATAAGATGTGGCTAATTTTTTTAGAATAGTATCAGGAAATCATCAGTTGTGAATTACAAAAAAAACTGAACCGATAGTCATGTATAATATAACATGTTTATCTTAGAACAGAGATTATCAATCTGATGATTATAAATATTAAGAATGACCTATAGATGCTATTGTTTTTTTCAGATATACACCCTTTAATTGTTGAATTCATTCATACCATTTGGTATGACCGTGTTCAAATTAAAGACCCATTTGGTTTCCATTTTAAGGAGTCTTTGTTCAGTCTCACCCCCTCTTATACCTGGTTTCAGTTTTTCAAGACCCCAACATCGCATTACATTGGTGTTCCCATTATGAGATTGCAGGAAGTGTTTAGCCACACTAGTGATTTGTTTTTTCTTTTCTACATCTCTCTGGGCTGTCCTTATGTTACTTAGATGTTCAGTCATACGTGTGCCAAGGCAGCGTGTAGTCATACCAACGTAGAATAAATTACAACTGCAAGATAAACAGTAAATCACGTTGGTACTCTGACAATTGATGTATTCTTTAATAACCAATAGTCTCCGGGATAGGCTCTTTAACAGAGAAAGCAAGCAGATATATCGATGCTAGACTCAGATACATTGTGGAGTCCCTTCCATCATACACGAGGGACACAATGCATGTTTTGAATAAAATAAATGATCTAAAACTAGATATGAATTCTTCATTGTTGGTAACGTGTGATGTGGAGTCGCTCTACACGAGTATTAAAACTGAATGGGGATGTAGAGCGGTCTCTTACTAGCTTGAGAAAAATACCATAATGAGTCAGGAGGTTAAGGAGTTTATCCTAACATTGTTGGAATTTGTTTTAACACACAATTTTTTCGTCTTTGACGACAAATTCTATCTACAAACTTGTGGTACGGCCATGGGCACTTGCTGTGCCCCAACATACGCCAACATATATCTGGGCTGGTGGGAGGAAACTGTGGTATTCCATGAGAACCACCAACATCTTACCCAATATATATCCCACTGGTCCAGATATATAGATGACATATTCTTTGTATGGAATGGCCCGGAAGACCTCCTGACAGAATTCATAAGGATTCTCAATGTTAATCCTTTTGGATTGTACTTGACCTCAACTGTAGAAAAATCTAAAGTGGAATTTTTAGATCTGTACATCCAAAAGTCTGATAATGCAATTATAACGAATGCATATAGAAAACCCACATCAACAAACAACATCCTACATGCTAGTAGTTACCATCACCCGAATACTATTAGGGGATTACCTATGGGGGAGTATATACGTTTGAGACGTAATTGTAGCACCATTGAGAATTTCAAAGAGTCAGCAAGAGATCTGAGACAGAGACTACTTGAACGTGGGTATTCAAGGAAATTACTGGCTAAGGCATATAATAATGCTTTACGCAAAGACCGTAAGGAGTTATTAACTCCCAAAGTTAAGAAAAATGACACCCCCCTGAGGTTTATTACCACCTACTCACCAGTAAGTTATGAGATCACAAACATCTTACAAACACATTGGCATGTCCTTACTCAAGACACCCTATTAAAACCATTGTTACCCAATAGGCCCTTAATAACATATAGGAGAGCTAATAATCTTCGTGACAAGTTGGTGAACAGTCACTATGATAGAAATGCTAAAAGAAATCCTATTTATAAAGGGTCCTATGCGTGCGGGCACTGCAAAGTGTGCCAACATATGGTAAAAAAACAATCTATAGTGGATAGATTTGGTAAAACGTGGCCTATTAAAGAATACATCAATTGTCAGAGTACCAACGTGATTTACGGTTTATCTTGCAGTTGTAATTTATTCTACGTTGGTATGACTACACGCTGCCTTGGCACACGTATGACTGAACATCTAAGTAACATAAGGACAGCCCAGAGAGATGTAGAAAAGAAAAAACAAATCACTAGTGTGGCTAAACACTTCCTGCAATCTCATAATGGGAACACCAATGTAATGCGATGTTGGGGTCTTGAAAAACTGAAACCAGGTATAAGAGGGGGTGAGACTGAACAAAGACTCCTTAGAATGGAAACCAAATGGGTCTTTAATTTGAACACGGTCATACCAAATGGTATGAATGAATTCAACAATTACTGGATGTATATCTGAAAAAAACAATAGCATCTATAGGTCATTCTTAATATTTATAATCATCAGATTGATAATCTCTGTTCTAAGATAAACATGTTATATTATACATGACTATCGGTTCAGTTTTTTTTGTAATTCACAACTGATGATTTCCTGATACTATTCTAAAAAATTAGCCACATCTTATATGGCATGATATATGTAGTAAAACGAAAAGTTTAAACTACTGAGAGTTATTATCCTGGAGGATTCTGCTGGTTGTATACAGTCTCTTAGAATCCATGGCTAATTTACATACAGTTGCTATGTATAGTATCATTGATTAGGGATGGAACGTATCTTCAGGATGGTATATAGATACACAACATACTAGATATATGGAACCCTATCAACTGTCCTAGTTTGGAAGCAAACAAGCAGCTTCCACCTGGTTGTGGTTGGGGTGTCTGGTAGTTGTATAATAATTTCTATTTTACATCCTGGTATTATTGTTTTTCCCACGTTAAAAATTTAATTTTGACCTAAATAATTTCCATCATTTAGGATACACTGATGGTGTTTTACTGATGTGCTTGATATGGAGTTAACGTTGTAACAGCTAATGGCCATCATATATGACTTTATATCCTCATATCCTCAATCCTAGGGGTAATGTATTCACAACTTCCCTAGGCGTGTAAGAGATTCAATAATACTGAATTTATATGGGTATAGTCCATTATATGAATATTGCAGCACACACAGGTATGCATAGGATTATATGTTTGAGTGTATAGTGATGGTTTGCTGGTATTTATCATATACGAATACATATCTATGTATGGATATTACATCTCTTAACACAAAGTATATTAAGCTCGCAAACCACATAACAAACTACCTCTGTTATATAATATTATTAGCGTTTCTTATGTCTCCATAAATTTGTACATAGTAAGAAATCATCAGTTTGACGAATGACTTATTTGATGGATTAATCTATGGATGCATATTGGTTCTTCGTTTTTGAGGCTTAAGTAGCTATATGATGCAGAATTCACAGAGTCCGATATTACACCAATGACAAAGCGTGTGGCATTGCTCCAATCAGATGGAGACTTTCTTATGGACGTGAATTAGGCATGATAATCCACCAATGTCAAGGCGAGCGGCACTACTCCAATCGGAAGAATACTTTCTTATGGGCGTGAACCAAGCCCGTAACCGATTGGAGGATACGAAGGTGGAGTCTGGGAAAGATCCCGGATTGGCTACTAACCGGTGTTCTGGAGAGATATTAAGCTCCGAACATCGGAGCCTCGGCTTACTATTTTAGGCATTGAATGTGAAACATTGATAAAGGCTTTCTAATAGCCGAAACGCGTTTGTACAGCACGTTCTTTACTGGCTCATCCTATCACTCCAGCCACCTGATGCCGACGCTTCCAGTTATCGGCCAGGAAACAGAGGAGTGTTAGGAGAGCCCCCTTTGCTTTTATTATTGTTAAATAGGTGGTTGTGGGTAGTATAACTTATCCACTAGGGATGTTTATCCTAGTTTTAACACATGATTAATAAAGTATGAATGGTTTTACTTTACATCCCCTTTGAGAGTGAGAGTGAGTGCTACAGTAACCCCTTACCTTCCTGTCCCTTTGTTCGAATTACTACCATAGAAATCAATGGGATATCTGGCAGCATCGAACATAAGCTTTCGCTGCTTTCAGACTACCGTTGATTCCTATGGCATCCGCGGCCTCCAGGGTGGCAGATTAAAAACCAGGTACGCTGGGCCGGAATAGCCACGAGCGTACTGGTTAACTATTTGATAACTTGGAAAAGTTGTCAAATAGTGCCTAATGTGTATTCGGAACATCTGTAATGACGTAAGCATCGATCTGTGTCGGATTGAGACCAGCGGATCGTATTTTACAACACAGATTTCAACTTTTGGCGGTCTGTAGGCTTTGATAACTAGGTCGAATCAAGCTCACCACAATTATGCTGAGGAATTCCAGCATATTTGTGGTTGATGGCTTGATAAATAGGCCTCTAAATGTGAAAGTCCTTTAGAGCAGGCCCTTTTATCTGCCGTGCTAAGCCTTTAATTAGCGACCTCCAGTCCTCTCCAGTGCGCTAGAGGTAAGTAAATCATGCCACAAGGGAACTTTTTCACCATTAGCAAAGGAATATTTAAACTCGTTTAATAAAAACACATATCAATATTCAACGAATATTTAATATTCATGAAAGTAAATGTTCAACAATTATTCAATACGAATACCGAATAGCACGGCAAGCAAATATTCTAAAACTAAATATTATGAATATGCATTACTAAAGATGTGGACAAACTGAATTTTTTAACCCATTCCCACCTGTAGTTTATATACACATACAGAGCACACCACAGGGCTCACACAAGATCTTTATAGCTATAACATACAGCTAAAATAACATATATTACATATCTTTCTATAGGATTTTCTGCTAACAATACAAGAATGCCCTTACAAGCCATATGAGACATTTCAGTATGGACACCTGCCTTCTATATTATAAAAAGAAAAATGTTATGAAAAATTGACTACGAATTTCACACAAAGAAAAGCTTCCCTTATCATCTGTTCCCCAATCTGTTCCTGATCAAATAGTTTAGGCCTAGGTGAGCAGCACCAACACTACAAGATTTAATTCTTATGGTCGATAATTATTCCATAGTTCCTTCTTTTTATATTTCAAAACATTATGACCAAAACATTATTCTCAAGACCGTGTGGCTAATATGACAGAATAGATCCAACTCCTTTAGAGAGTCTCCAGGAAATGTCAAGGTATATTAAGTATGATGGATGGCATTTCTGCATGGGGTATATCCCATTGTCAATGTCCTTTCAGGAACTTGCTTTCAGCTTTAGAATAACAATATAAAATGTTAATCCGTCTGAGTTGTTTGAGGGGTCCAAAGTTCATATAGAAATCATTATGCTTTTGTCTTTAAGGAAATTTTGAGTTTATGGCAGCAATACACTTGGAGCAATCTAAGGAGGAAAATACAGACAGTGTATAAAATATTATAAAGTTGATTATTTAGTGCAAAAACAAATCCAGCTACCTTAACTAAAATGCCAACCTATACATGGAATTATTTCTTAGTCTTGACAGTCTGCTTTATATCCAGGGCATTTAGGAAATATATTTTTTTTGAGTTAATAATGTATCCAAGTGTATGTGGAAGTGAGATAACTGACTCCCAGGTAAGTGGCATTTGTGCACATACAGGGCCAGATTAAAAGTGGAACAATATGTAGCGATTTTGCTATAGTGCTAGATGCGCTAGAATTAAAAATTTTGCTAGCGTTGTGTTGTGCTGCAATTACGAGTTGAAAATAAAAAGTGGAAAAAACTAACACCCACTTTACTCTCGAGCAAACCCGATTGCATATTCTCATGTGCGCTAACCAACATTAAAATATGAATATTTCACATTCCAATGTTCTTCACATAGCAGAATATGTTTTGTTTATTCAAAAATACATATTATATATATATATATATATATATATATAAAATGGTATGTTGATACAATATATATATATATATATCTATACCTATATATAAATTGTTATATATATGTATATATATATATATATATATATATATATATATATATATATATTTATGTATATATATATATATATATATATATATATATATATATATGTGTATATATATATATATATATATATATATATATATATATATATATATATATATGAATATCTATTTATAAATACTTAGAACACATTCTGCTATGTGCGGAACATTGGAATGTAAAATATTTACAGTAAATACACAGTATCACACTAGATTAAATATGTAAATTGCATAAATATTTTATTTTCATGCTTTCATCTACTTAACTGCATAGGTCTCTAATGCACTTATTACTATATGTGTACATATGTTTTTACAGTATATGTCTGTAAATACATATGTACACATATAAATACATATGTACACATCTATAGACATACTGTGTATATATACATACATATTTCCATTTTTAGACATGTACTGTATATGTATTTATCTCTATATCTATCTCTATGTCTTTTTTTTTCTAACACCTGAGATCTCATATCTTTGAGCCCTTAGCACTTTCTTCTGCAATATTTTTTGTTGAATATTTTTTATTAGATGGTGTTATTATAGGTCTAAGTGTACTGTTCAATGTATTTTTTATGTGTTTTGTGACACTTTTTTTTTTCGCCAAACAGCGTAAATCATGATTGCACACACAAAATTTGTAATACCAGCGTAATTTAACCTGCTCACAAATAATCGTGAAAACCCGATATCGCTTGGGTGCAAACGTTTGTGCTCCACTCGTAATCTGGTTCACAGTACATTGCAAGATTCATTAATTACTAATGGGTCAACGTTGTGAGCTGAAGATGATAGAGAACTGTGATCTGAAGACAAACTCACACCGACATTATATATTATTAAAACTCTGTAGTGATCTTTCCAGATTTGTAACAAGCAAATGTCCTACTGAAAAAAATTTACTTGTTGACTGCTTTTTGAACATTTTCTCCATTGGCTGTAACTGTGAGTAGAACAGCCAGAATGTTTTTTTAGGGCACATTTTAATAAAAATAAACCTATATTCTGTTATTTGCACCATAAAAATCAGACATATGCAGTTGTTTCATTACAAATGCAAATTTGTTAACAAAAAAAGGATATTCGTGTTGTTTTAATGAAACAAATATCCAAATGAATGAATTTAAAGAAATACTAACAAAATTAATCAGTATTAATTTGCTTCCTTTAAATTATGCTTACTTAAATATACTTACTTTTAGAATGCTGGAGAGCCATGCTTATCCCGACCCTTCTTCACAGAGCCCTGGGGCGTGCTAATTGTAGAATAAGGGGCCAATTTACTGTAGCGTATCATGTCTGCCAGACATTGCTGAATGCTGACAGCATACACTGTCGGCATTTAACATTGCACAAGCAGTTCTAGTGAACTGCTTGTGCAATGTCGCCCCCTGCAAATTCGCGGGCAATTGTCCGCTAGAAGGGAGTGTCAATAAACCTGATCATATACGATCGGGCGGATTGATGTCCGCAGCCTCAGAGGCAGCGGACGAGTTAAGGAGCAGTGTCCTTTTGCACAGGCCCTGGGATCCACTGTGCTAAGCCGTCTATTTGCATGCCCTGGTGGTCTGTGAAGAAGGGTCCAGATTACCGTAGATCTCCAGCGAGCTAGAGGTAAATATGTAATGCAAAAGGGGAACTGTAGCAAAGAAACCTGTATCAAAAGAACGAACATTCAGTATCCATTTAGTTTATACCAAAAGAATAATGTAATAGCACTTCAACTGAATATTCGGAAAACAACATTTTTGGAATATTCAGTCCGAAAGATTCGGTACAACCAAATTTTTCACCAGTGCATATGTCTAATAATAATACTAAAAACAATTAAAACAATTATATACAAAGCAAAACTAAAATGTCACATGACTTCAATTATGCCTAAACATTATCTTTCAAAACATACATTTTACTTTTAAACATTTTCTGGTAAGGTTTACCAGAACAAAAGCATTATATCCATATTAATATTGCCGTTCACCCTAGCTGTCTCACATACATGCACACACATGAAACCAATATCTGTTACGATATAGGGATATAGGGGGGCGTGTCTAACCACCGACTATGATGGCTGCCTTTTCTAAAACGGCTGAACACTGAAGTCAATAAATCTGCTGTTTATTGCCTCCCTAAGTGCAAATCCGAGTTTACTGTTATGGGATTAGTGAGGGTAAATACCCGAGCAACTGATTATGACACCAAATATTCATATCTTCAGCCTGGCAGACCACTAACGAGGAGATACGCAGCAGAGGCCTTCTAACGGCCTGAATCTACTCTCACCCCTCCATATTCCTGAAGTGTCAGGCAATGCAGCTATATATGCTGAACTGAATGTGCTAAAGAACGAGCCTTTAATTTATGAGCTTCGATTTATGGCCATTACTTTTTTGGTAACTGCATCAAGACCTGCCTTTCTAGTCTATAAACTGACTAAGTCCTCCTCAACATAGCAGGAAGCCATGTTGCGTAGTGAAGAACCATGTGGAAGCAGCGCCGTACAGATCTGTGAACGTATAGCCCTGTGGGAGCAGAGGTTGGAACAGATGATTGCAACACATTTTGAAAGTCTTGAACAGCAGCTGCGCCATGCTTTCATAACTATACCACCCGATGCTAATAAGCCACAGAATATTGAGTATTCTCCGTCATTAGTGATCACCTATGCCACTAATGTTTTTGAGAGAGTGCCCGGAGATCGTGAGACTTATAAATCCCCTGATACATGGGAGGTAGCTGACAGCAGCAGAGTCGTGAGAGCCCTTCTCAATCAGCAGGAGAGGAAACCGGTATACAGGACACATACCGCTCAGGTGGCATCCCGCATGAACTAAAGACTTACCCCGGGATGGATGTCTCAAGACCCACTTATCTTCAGCCTTGTGGGGATCGACGGATGCAGTGCTTAGTGTCCATGCAGAAGGAAATGCTGGTTTGTGCCGCCGGCTCAGATGAAAGTAATACCCTAGCAAGCCCTCAGTCTAGAGGCTGGCTAACAGCTCGTGAAGGATGTCTGGCTTCACTCGCAGCATGTCAAAAATCCCTACTTCTGCGATCCACAGGGCAGATGCCAAGCACAGCTGTCTCTCCACACCTCACTTGTGTTAATGAACATGACGCTCAATTGGGACAAGGTCCTTTACAAATATTCCTTACCGCTACGATGATGGCCTCACAGAGGGAGAAAGCATTGGGGCATCAACCCTTCCTTGCTCGCACAGGACTTTTGGGACTGAAGGTGAACTATAGTGTTTTCCCTCTGAATAAGTTGAGAGTTGGGGTGGGATAAATATTTCCTCCAAAAAACAAAAACAAAAAAAAGACACCCCTAAATTTAATTTGAGCTGGGTCAGTTTGTGAAGCTGGTCATTTTACTTTACAGTGAATTCTGCAGACTATGAAAACATTGCTTGCCATATCTTTTGCTAACAATATTTTAATCCCTGCAGTGACTGGAATGAGGCAAAGAGCACATATAAAACGCTATTTAGGTTCCAGTAACAGGACTTTGTTTTATCATTTCTGATGAGCTCACATATACAATGTTTATTTACTAGATGTGCCATAATTCCTGGAATACATCTGAACTATGCACTGTGTTTGACAACATCAAATGCACGCAGGTGTGACCTTTGTTTGTTTGTTAGAGCCCACTTTATAGTAGATGATGTACCCAGGCAGAGTGGAGATCCACCTTTATAATCCCTGCAATTTCGCTCAATATCTACCCTTTCGCCATAGTGTTATATTATGGTATTATACTATGAGCGGTTGCTTCTAGTCTGATCTGCAAAAATTATATTTGCTTCATGCTAGTTAGTGGGGGGGTAGACTTAATAAATCCATCTCTGTGTCCCTACAGACATCTATTACTGCTATCCTCAATCTATATTCAGGTGTAATTTTGCTAAGACATATGATTGAGCCAATATTGCTGCTTCATCTATTTCCCCTGCCAGTCCCTTGCTATCTTGTTCAGAGTGACCCCTATTTACCATATGCGGGGACTCTCCCTTTGGTATTTCTTTATACCAGTTACCTACTGGGAACAGGTAATTTCTATATATACTATAATATAAGTTGATGTGTTTTAATAGTGTTCACTAGGTCCAAAAGTGGCCATACATTAATGTACAATATATGAAGCGCTACTGTTAATTTTAATATACCTCTGAAAATGTATATATGCTAACAGGAACTTCATTTTGCATAAGAGCCTTCTTAATGTGCTCAGCAGCCTCCTTATAGAGAGCATATACCCTTACTATTTTATTAGCTCTTTAACTTTTCTTGGTCCATAAAATGTAAAAGGAACATTTAATTATACACTAATTATAAGGTACAAATTGTGATGTGTTTATATATACTGTATAAGTTATACTCATGTGAATATGTTACATCCATAGCTGATATAATTTCTGAAGGTCCAAAAGTGGCCTTATATAATTATAATCCTCCTAATATCCATCCTGCTTACTATGCTGAAGGTCCAAAAGTCCCCTCACCTGCTTCAAGGAGGTTAGAAAAAGAAAAGAAAATGAGGGTTGGAATTTGATTTATTCTGTTTTATACTAAAGGTACTACTTATGTAGTGGGCTGTATTAATATATTCCACACTATCTTGTATTAGCTCCAATTATTATCTTGTATGTCACTATGTCACTATGGTCATGGAGTGTAATGACTATTTACTTTTTCTTTGAAGATACATATGAATTTGTTTCTTTAACCCTCAATAAAAATCTTTATTTAAAAAAAAAAAAAAAAAAGATATAGGGATACATTCATGATTGTGCGAGCGGACATGATCCAATTCAAGTCAAAATACTGTTTTAACACAGCTATCCTTTTAACAGGATTATAGCAGCAAATCAGCAATCACTCCTAAACAGCCTGTTTCATTCTATTTGGAACTCATCAGTAGGAGATAGATTTCTGGTTGCTGCATTCATAAAGCTATTTTCAAGGTTAAACCAAAATTCATTAAAATTTTAAAACAGTATTTTTGAAGCAAAAAAACTGAGCATTTGCATATCTAATTTGCATATCTTACCCAGAATTCTCTTGTGCATTGGTAACATTGTATATGAGTTATTTCTGGGGGAAAAGTGAGCAGGGATTCTTGCCTAGATGTGCTAATTTCCTATGCAAATATTTACATTGATTTAATTTTGAGACATGGAGGATTTTAATTTCAGTTTTTTATCTCCCCTCATAATTTTAATGAATTTTGGTTTAACCTTGAAAATAGCTTTATCAATGCAGCAACCAGAAATCTATCTCCTACTGATGAGTTCCAAATAGAACGAAGCAGGCTGTCTAGGAGTGATTTCTGATTTGCTGCTATAATCCTGTTAAACGGATAGCTGTGTTAAAACAGTATTTTTGAAGCAAAAAAAATGAGAATTTGCATATCTTACCCAGAATTCTCTTGTTCATTGGTAACATTGTATATGAGTTATTTCTGGGGGAAAAGCAAGCGGGGATTCTTGCCTAGATGTGCTAATTTCCTATGCAAATATTTACATTGATTTAATTTTGAGACATGGAGGATTTTAATTTCAGTTTTTTATCTCCCCCCATAATTTTAATGAATTTTGGTTTAACCTTGAAAATAAGTTTATCAATGCAGCAACCAGAAATCTATCTCCTACTGATGAGTTCCAAATAGAACGAAACAGGCTGTCTAGGAGTGATTTCTGATTTGCTGCTATAATCCTGTTAAAAGGATAGCTGTGTTAAAACAGTATTTTTGAAGCAAAAAAAATGAGAATTTGCATATCTTACCCAGAATTCTCTTGTGTATTGGTAACATTGTATATGAGTTATTTCTGGGGAAAAAGCGAGCGTGGATTCTTGCCTAGATGTGCTAATTTCCTATGCAAATATTTACATTGATTTAATTTTGAGACATGGAGGATTTTAATTTCAGTTTTTTATCTCCCCCCATAATTTTAATGAATTTTGGTTTAACCTTGAAAATAGCTTTATCAATGCAGCAACCAGAAATCTATCTCCTACTGATGAGTTCCAAATAGAACGAAACAGGCTGTTTAGGAGTGATTTCTGATTTGCTGCTATAATCCTGTTAAAAGGATAGCTGTGTTAAAACAGTATTTTTGAAGCAAAAAAAATGAGAATTTGCATATCTAATTTGCATATCCTACGCAGAATTCTCTTGTGCATTGGTAACTTTGTATATGAGTTATTTCTGGGGAAAAAGTGAGCGGGGATTCTTGCCTAGATGTGCTAATTTCCTATGCAAATATTTACATTGATTTAATTTTGAGACATGGAGGATTTTAATTTCAGATTTTTATCTCCCCCCATAATTTTAATGAATTTTGGTTTAACCTTGAAAATAGCTTTATCAATGCAGCAACCATAAATCTATCTCCTACTGATGAGTTCCAAATAGAACGAAACAGGCTGTCTAGGAGTGATTTCTGATTTATTTATCATTGCACAAGCATTTCTCGTGAAATGCTTGTGCAATGCCGTCCCCTGCATAATTGTGGCCAATCGGCTGCTAGCACGGGCTGTCAATCATCCCGATCATATCCAATCGGGCTGAATGCTGACCGCCGCCTCAGAGATGGAGGACGAGTTAAGGAGCAGCAGTCTTATGACCGCTGCTTCTTAATTCCTGATTCCAGCGAGCCTAAAGGCTTGCGCGGAATAAGCTGGTTGACAGCTTAATAAATTGGCCCTTAGACTCTATTAGACATGTGCATGGCAACATTTTTGGTTCGGTTCATATTTCGAATATTCGGTGCCTTGTGCTATTCGATATTTGTCTTGTTCAAACTCAAATGAATACAGACCATTCTTGGAACATTTACATTCATTTTTGTTAAACAAATGTATATGTTCCAAAGCTACAGGAGAAAAAAGTTAATCTGTAGCTGTTGGAGAGCTGCCCTAACCCGCTAAGTGTGTCGGCTCCCATAGTCTGCACTAAAGTGAAGAAGAGGAGCGGGTTAGCATGGCTCTCCAGCACGCTAAAGGTAAGAATTTTAACTATTTAAAGTAAACTAATGAATGCTGATGAATTCATTATTGTTCCTTCATTTTCAACACCAGAATTTTAATTCAACAAGAACTATAAAAATGGCTCTATAGGGGTCGCTTAATGATAGAATACATAAAACATACAAGCTAAAACAAAGTATATACAGATAATGATACACAACAATAACCCTAGTCACAGGATATACTGAACTCCCATATATTGTCAGTTCATCAGGGGTTAAACACATACTGTATGTGCACCTGGTAATTAGGGCTTGTAAACACTGTTGCAGTTTAAAAACGGATTTACTAAAACCATATAAAATACAAACAATACAGTGTTAAAAGCTGGTGGATATACACAGTCTGTAACCCCAGATATGCAATGCATTTCTTAGCAGTTACCCTGTTTCCTAAAGCGTAACAAACCTGATGCACTTATTTAAATGCTATCCTATCCAATCAGATTCTGAGAGCACAGGTGTAATGAACATGTCATATAATCACTAACAGTCTTAAGCTGTTGTGTCAAACAGTCAGTTTCAACAGGTGTTTTATGTCTATACTATATAATACAATCAATCAATCCCAACTGATTAATCCCCGCATACAAAGCTATTTCACAGATAAAATCATATGTACATATATCCTATTGGAATAGCGATGAAAAACTCCCATGATGAAACAGAATAAAATAAATAACTAACACATCACATATGATAGATCAAAAGTAGATCACACATTCATGCTGACATTAAGAAAGTTAATTTATACAGTGTATAGACAAAATAATACAATGTAACAGCTTTGTTGAATAATACAATGTAAAAATCCAGTTGAAGCTGTCAGAAGCTGCCAGAAATAACCCACAACCTAAAAAATTATAACTAATAATAAAAATGAATGTGTGGACTTCAAATGAATAATGTATGAAAATGCCTATAAGTGTGTGCACAAACTGCTATTCACAATTCTAATTCTAATACCATATTTGTCTAACCTAAAATATCTATTGACAGTGAAAACTCTATGGAGGTGGATCTCTAAATGTGTGTGAGCATATTGCTCACTTGATATGAGTAAGTGTCTATAAGTGTGTACACAACCTGCTAAATGGGTGTGCACAAACTGCTGTTCACAATTCAAATTCTAATTCCATAAGTGTCTTTACCAAAATTCTCTATTAGGAACTCCATGAGGGTGGATCTTTAATCGTGTGTGAGCTTATTGCTCACTTTAAATGAATTATGTGCGTAAGGGCCTATAAGTGTGTCCACAAACTACTATAGCTGTGTGCACAAAATGCTATTCAAAATTCTGATTTCAATTCCTTATGTGTCTATACCTAAATTATCTATTGAAGGTGAAAACTCCAAGAGGGTGAATCTCTAATCGTGTGTGAGTTTTCTGCTCACTTCGAGGGGATTATGTGCGTAAGTGCCTATAAATGTGTGCAAAAACTGCTGAATGTGTGTGCACAAAGTGAGCGGGGATTCTGGCCTAGATGTGCTAATTTCCTATGCAAATATTTACATTGATTTAATTTTGAGACATGGAGGATTTTAATTTCAGATTTTTATCTCCCCCCATAATTTTAATGAATTTTGGTTTAACCTTTAAAATAGCTTTATCAATGCAGCAACCAGAAATCTATCTCCTACTGATGAGTTCCAAATAGAACGAAACAGGCTGTCTAAGAGTGATTTCTGATTTGCTGCTATAATCCTGTTAAAAGGATAGCTGTGTTAAAACAGTATTTTTGAAGCAAAAAAACTGAGAATTTGCATATCTAATTTGCATATCTTACCCAGAATTCTCTTGTGCATATATATATATTGATATATACTGCCATTATATAGGCAAAATACATGTACCAATGCTGCCAACTTTGGAGCAGTTATGTGCGCAATTTAAACCAAACACACTGAATTATATCATATGTAAAGGACCACATCCCAGAATCCATTAGATATTCAAAATAATGTACAGTTTATTACGCTTTTTCCTTTAGTATTTAAGTCCATATGTAAATAAAAATAGTCATATGTACCCTCAAACCTTTATCCATATACTTGCACAAACAAACTTGTTACCCATTCACTGTGACAATAACCCAAAATTCAAAGAATCAACTTAGTCAACTGTGTTTTGCTATGTATTCCCTTACAAAAATGCCATCCTAAGCTTTCACAACCTGTAAACGTTTCCAGTACCTCAAATACAAAGATTGTTTTTTGGGAGACCTTTATCAAAAGAAAATGTAGGAGTTCTGGAGTGCTCACTTGAGGCTGAGACTGAAGTGCCCACTTGAGGCCGATACTGGAGCAGGATACAGACGTTGGACAGACACCCTCAGCAGATCTTGGGTACTATAGCTGGATACTAGTACTTGACAGATACCCTCTGCAGAGCTTGGGTATAGTAGCTTGATACTAGTATTTAAAGGCACCCTCTACAAGACTTGGTGCTAAAACAGGATACCATTGCTTGGCAGGTGCATTCAGCAGGACTTGGTGCTGAAGCAGGATACCAGTGCTTGGCAGGTGCCCTCTGCAGGACATGGGTACAGGAGCAGGATACCAGAGCTACAGGACTGTGACAAAGGATCCAAACGAGAGATCAGGAGACAAGTAAGATTCAGGAACCAGGAGAACTGCCAAACAACAGGCATTCTGGTTCAGGACAGGGGCACCAACAAAGCTGGTAAACTTTAATGTTAGGCAAGGAGTTGTCTCCGAGGCTGCTTTATTTAGCAATGCTAATTGGGAAACTACTTGCAGCTGCCAAGCAGGTGGAGCCAGAGGGCTAACCAGTGCAGGTAGTCACACAAAGAAACTCTCTGCCTGAGCCAGAATCCTCCAGTAGCACAGAGACAGAGCAACAAGCTGAGAGAAAATTAGCAGCAGAGGTTCAATCCCGGCACAGCTCTGACACATACATTATAAAAATGCACAATGAAAATTGTAATTTAAAAATAAAAAAAAAAAATATTTAAACAATTTACAGAAAAATGCACAGGAGAAAATTGTATTGTTAAGGCGCATCAAAAATAGTAACAAAATTGTGTACCAAAAATCGTATTTTATCGAACACTTAAAATTTATATGTAATTTAGACAGAAATAATTCATATTAAATATGCACAAACTTACACCGGGGTCTCCCTCTGCACTTTATCTTCCATTGCAAACTTTTACGTAAAAGAAAGCTATCATTATTTCTATGGGAGACATATTGCCACTCACAGGGACAGCCCCTTTTTTTATTTACAGAATTTTATGAGGGCTTCCCCTGCGAGTGTTGAAGTGGAAAAACACATCTAGACCAGTGACGTTTTCAGAATTGGTCCCTAAGTGATTGTTTCTAGCAATACAGCCATCTTCATATCCAGGCTTCAAAATGGGATTGCGTGATTGTTATTTCCAAATGAACCTATTGCAATCTGTTTCTATACGCACCACTGCTAAACCATCTCAATTCCATTTGTATGTTGGCATGATGGGCATTCTGGGCATGATTGCTTAATCACTGTATTGTAACTTTTAGGGCTCCATGTACTAAGCCGTCAATTCATCCGTCATTGTAGACGCGGATAAACTCGCCGTTACTCGCCGCGGGCGAAATGGTGTCCGCTGTCGCTATGTACTAATATTCCCCCAATAAATAGACAAGTCTAGCCCGCTGCGAGCAGTTGCGGATTGTTGATAAATTTGACGCCTCGCTCGCCGCGACTAAGCTGATGTACTTAACTTTCAGTTGAATTGTCTGGCCAATTATTAACACGTGACATGCAAGGTGTCACGAACATCATAGTAGTCACGGGAATAGAATTTTGCTCCTATAAAAGTTCAACTTATCTAAACAACTTTATTATTGTTCAAAATTTTTTGAAGAGTGATAACAGAGCGTTATTTTTGTAATATTTATTTACAATTTGGATATGGCTTCATCTGGATCTGATAATATATAAATATTAATATAAAAATAATTATAAAGATTGACAACTATACAATACAAATTTAAAATATAGATTACTCTTTAATTACAGTCGACAAATTGGGCGCAATTTATGTACATGGAAATGAGAGACAAATTAGACGCCAGTTATGCTGTAAGTACAATGCTGATATTACTGCCTTTTATATATGTCTAGACTGGCGTCTAGATTGACTTTCCTATTGTTTTGTACCTTGCCCGCCACCTAAAAGGTGGCGAGGCAAAAATAACGAGGTGGGAGCGGAAATTGTAGCGAGCGGACAAATAGATTTTTTAGTACATTCGTTTTTGGCGAGTTGGTGGTCAAATGTGTCTAATTACAGTGAAAAATGGAGCGGTAGCGAGGTTTGGCGGATAAGTACGCTCGCAATTTTAAAGATGCGAGTTTTAACATAATTGACGGCTTTGTACATATCAGTTTGCGAATTTTGACGCGAGATTTGTTGCGGGTAGCTCGCTGACTGCTTAGTACATGGAGCCCTTAATCTTTGACAAGTATTGCTTTTACAATATTTTTTTGGTGTTTGGTGTGATTTGAAAACAAGATGGAGATTTCATGCACATTAATTCTAAACACGGTCACAACAGTGTGTTTCAAAGTGCTTGCTTTAACATTAGTGAACATCTAAATGAAAACATGTGAACATGAGTTCAATCATTAAGGTACAAGAACTTTGAAACGCACTGTCGTGACCATGTTTGGACTTAGCACGCATGTAGGCTCGTTGAGTATATCTAATCCCGTTCAAGTGTCTCAGTTTCCCACCTTTCCCCATGTTGGCATTCCGTCATTGTCGCTATATGTTATTTCTACTCTACAAAGAAAACATATTATTTTATATAGACATGTTTATTGAAGGGCATCATTCACGCAATTGCAGGAAGAATCAAAAATAATTTTCCTTGCGCTAAAACCACAAACAGTAGTTTATATACACTTACAGAGCAAACCAGAAGACTTGCACACATCATTTTATGGCTACAGCATATTGTTAAAAAATAACATATACAGGGAGTGCAGAATTATTAGGCAAGTTGTATTTTTGAGGATTAATTTTATTATTGAACAACAACCATGTTCTCAATGAACCCAAAAAAACTCATTAATATCAAAGCTGAATAGTTTTGGAAGTAGTTTTTAGTTTGTTTTTAGTTATAGCTATTTTAGGGGGATATCTGTGTGTGCAGGTGACTATTACTGTGCATAATTATTAGGCAACTTAACAAAAAACAAATATATACCCATTTCAATTATTTATTTTTACCAGTGAAACCAATATAACATCTCAACATTCACAAATATACATTTCTGACATTCAAAAACAAAACAAAAACAAATCAGTGACCAATATAGCCACCTTTCTTTGCAAGGACACTCAAAAGCCTGCCATCCATGGATTCTGTCAGTGTTTTGATCTGTTCACCATCAACATTGCGTGCAGCAGCAACCACAGCCTCCCAGACACTGTTCAGAGAGGTGTACTGTTTTCCCTCCTTGTAAATCTCACATTTGATGATGGACCACAGGTTCTCAATGGGGTTCAGATCAGGTGAACAAGGAGGCCATGTCATTAGATTTTCTTCTTTTATACCCTTTCTTGCCAGCCACGCTGTGGAGTACTTGGACGCGTGTGATGGAGCATTGTCCTGCATGAAAATCATGTTTTTCTTGAAGGATGCAGACTTCTTCCTGTACCACTGCTTGAAGAAGGTGTCTTCCAGAAACTGGCAGTAGGACTGGGAGTTGAGCTTGACTCCATCCTCAACCCGAAAAGGCCCCACAAGCTCATCTTTGATGATACCAGCCCAAACCAGTACTCCACCTCCACCTTGCTGGCGTCTGAGTCGGACTGGAGCTCTCTGCCCTTTACCAATCCAGCCACGGGCCCATCCATCTGGCCCATCAAGACTCACTCTCATTTCATCAGTCCATAAAACCTTAGAAAAATCAGTCTTGAGATATTTCTTGGCCCAGTCTTGACGTTTCAGCTTGTGTGTCTTGTTCAGTGGTGGTCGTCTTTCAGCCTTTCTTACCTTGGCCATGTCTCTGAGTATTGCACACCTTGTGCTTTTGGGCACTCCAGTGATGTTGCAGCTCTGAAATATGGCCAAACTGGTGGCAAGTGGCATCTTGGCAGCTGCACGCTTGACTTTTCTCAGTTCATGGGCAGTTATTTTGCGCCTTGGTTTTTCCACACGCTTCTTGCGACCCTGTTGACTATTTTGAATGAAACGCTTGATTGTTCGATGATCACGCTTCAGAAGCTTTGCAATTTTAAGAGTGCTGCATCCCTCTGCAAGATATCTCACTATTTTTGACTTTTCTGAGCCTGTCAAGTCCTTCTTTTGACCCATTTTGCCAAAGGAAAGGAAGTTGCCTAATAATTATGCACACCTGATATAGGGTGTTGATGTCATTAGACCACACCCCTTCTCATTACAGAGATGCACATCACCTAATATGTTTAATTGGTAGTAGGCTTTCGAGCCTATACAGCTTGGAGTAAGACAACATGCATAAAGAGGATGATGTGGTCAAAATACTCATTTGCCTAATAATTCTGCACTCCCTGTATTAACAAATAGCTTGTTGTAGAATTTTCTGCTTACAGTATAAAATGTCTTTACAGATCATGTCAGACTTTCCTGTATGGACACCTCCAGTAGTTCATGCTAAAGTCATCAGCAATAACACTACAATATTGAACCCCCTATGGTTTGTAATTCTTCCACAATATTATAACTTCATACCACATAGATAAATAAGTCAGACAGGTTAGCTTTTGAATAAAGAATAAAGATACAGCTAGACACAATTACTTTTTTCAAACATATTAAATGTTGTTTTCACTTAAACACACACACACACACATATATATATACTGTTTATAAATATATGTAAAACTATTTTGAATAATGCATCTATATCCATGCATTACACTATGTTCAGGATAGTCACATGGGCCCCTATTTATCAAAGGTCTTGCGGATGTGATCCGACAGTGCGGATCAGGTCCGCAAGACCTCGCTAAATGCGGATACGCTCTCCGCATTTAACATTGCATTGCCGCCCCCTGCAGACTCGCGGCAATGCAATGTGTCAATCAACCCAATCGTACTCGATCGGGTTGAATTGTTGCGATTCCTGTCCGCCTGCTCAGAGCAGACGGACAGGGTTATGGAGCACGGGGCATCAAGCTCCATTCGGAGATTGATAGATAGGCCCCATGGACTGATACATACAAATAGATGGATTTTCTAGTATTATGTGTTTTTGTACAAACTCAAAATTCACTAGTCATTAAAAGGAGGTTAAACAGTTTGAGATTGTAATATAAAAAGTTTAAAATGTGTAATAAAAAAACAATAACTTTTTAATATACTTAAAATTTTTCTTTTTGTCCACTTTTCCTGTAATGTAACTGTGAAAATTGTTAGTTTTGTCAATTCCATTCAATTGCTATGCAATTACGGGTTCTGCAGAGGAACATATTAACACATAAATATAAATGAATATAAGCATATGCATATTTATTTCAAGTGAAATCACAGTCACCCGTAGACCGCAATTTAAAGGCACTTTTGCTATCAGAGTCCCAGCAAGCCTGAAACGGAAGTTAAGAAGCAGCGGTCATAAGACCACTGCTTCTTAACCTGTCCGTCACCATTGACAGCCCCTGCTAGCAGCCGATTGTCCGCCAGTGATCAGGGGGCAGCATTGCACAAGCGTTTCACCAGAATAAGCTGGTTGACAGCTTAATAATTTGTCCCCTTAGACTTTATTAGACATGTGCACGGCAACATTTTTGGTTCGGTTCGTATTTCGAATATTCGGTGCCTTGTGCTATTCGATATTTGTCTTGTTCAAATTCAAATGAATACAGACCATTCTTGGAACATTTACATTCATTTTTGTTAAACAAATGTATATGTTCCAAAGCTACAGGAGAAAAAATTTAATCTGTAGCTGTTGGAGAGCTGCCCTAACCCGCTAAGTTTGTCGGCTCCCAGAGTCTGCACTAAAGTGAAGAAGAGGAATGGGTTAGCATGGCTCTCCAGCACGCTAAAGGTAAGAATTTTAACTATTTAAAGGAAACTAATGAATACTGATGAATTCATTATTGTTCCTTCATTTTCTTTAAAGGGACAGTCAACACCAGAATTTTAATTCAACAAGAGCTATAAAAATGGCTCTATAGGGGTCGCTTAATGATAGAATACATAAAACATACAAGCTAAAACAAAGTATATACAGATAATGATACACAACAATAACCCTAGTCACAGGATATACTGAACTCCCATATATTGTCAGTTCATCAGGGGTTAAAGCTCCTGGACTCCCATGTATTGTCAGTTCATCAGGGGTTAAATGTCCTGTAGCAATTTCAGGATCACAGTGGCTGCACTCCTCTTCACACGAATGTAGTGGAATAAAACAACAGCATCTAGCAAATATAATAGAGGCGCCTCATGTGTGTATCAGTCACCAAATAGACAAATCAGATAGAAAATGTCAAACACAGGGTACTCACATTTCCATAGAGCACCCTTATGTGCTAGTAGACGCAGGCTGGCAGTATAAAGGTGTGTCAGCTCACCTGCTCCCGACAGCTGCACGTAGTCCAGGGACAGCTCAAACACACTCACAGTGATGAACCAAACAGTAGGCCCAACACATACTGTATGTGCACCTGGTAATTAGGGCTTGTAAACACTGTTGCAGTTTAAAAACGGATTTACTAAAACCATATAAAATACAAACAATACAGTGCTGGTGGGTATACACAGTCTGTACCCCCAGATATGCAATGCATTTCTCAGCAGTTACCCTGTTTCCTCAGGTGTAACAATATACTGATGCACTTATTTAAATGCTATCCTATCCAATCAGATTCTGAGAGCACAGGTGTAATGAACATGTCATATAATCACTAACAGTCTTAAGCTGTTGTGTCAAACAGTCAGTTTCAACAGGTGTTTTATGTCTATACTATATAATACAATCAATCAATCCCAACTGATTAATCCCCGCATACAAAGCTATTTCACAGATAAAATCATATGTACATATATCCTATTGGAATAGTGATGAAAAACTCCCATGATGAAACAGAATAAAATAAATAACTGACACATCACATATGATAGATCAAAAGTAGATCACACATTCATGCTGACATTAAGAAAGTTAATTTATACAGTGTATAGACAAAATAATACCATGTAACAGCTTTGTTGAATAATACAATGTAAAAATCCAGTTGAAGCTGTCAGAAGCTGCCAGAAATAACCCACAACCTAAATTATAACTAATAATAAAAATGAATGTGTGGACTTCAAATGAATAATGCATGAAAATGCCTATAAGTGTGTGCACAAACTGCTATTCACAATTCTAATTCTAACACCATATTTGTCTAACCTAAAATATCTATTGACAGTGAAAACTCTATGGAGGTGGATCTCTAAATGTGTGTGAGCTTATTGCTCACTTGATATGAGTAAGTGTCTATAAGTGTGTACACAAACTGCTAAATGGGTGTGCACAAACTGCTGTTCACAATTCAAATTCTAATTCCATAAGTGTCTTTACCAAAATTCTCTATTAGGAACTCCATGAGGGTAGATCTTTAATCGTGTGTGAGCTTATTGCTCACTTTAAATGAATTATGTGCGTAAGGGCCTATAAGTGTGTATTCAAACTACTATAGCTGTGTGCACAAAATGCTATTCAAAATTCTGATTTCAATTCCTTATGTGTTTATACCTAAATTATCTATTGAAGGGGAAAACTCCAAGAGGGTGAATCTCTAATCGTGTGTGAGTTTTCTGCTCACTTTGAGGGGATTATGTGCGTAAGTGCCTATAAATGTGTGCAAAAACTGCTGAATGTGTGTGCACAAACTGCTATTCTAATACTAATTCTACCAGAATTTTTGTTGTTTAAAAATATAAATAATCCCTTTATTACCAATTCTCCAGTTTTGCATAACCAACACTGTTATATTAATATACTTTTTACCTCTGTAATTACCTTGTATCTAAGCCTCTGCAAACTGCTCCCTTATTTCAGTTCTTTTGACAGACTTGCATTTTAGCCAATCAGTGCTGACTCCTAGGTGACTTCTCCCTTATTTCAGTTCTTTTGACAGACTTGCATTTTAGCCAATCAGTGCTGACTCCTAGGTAACTTCACGTGCGTGAGCTCAATGTTATCTATATGACACACATGAACTAATGCTCTCTAGTGGTGAAAAAGTGTCAAAATACATTCAAATTAGAGGCGGCCTTCAAGGTCTAAGAAATTAGCATATGAGCCTACCTAGGTTTAGCTTTCAGCTAAGAATACCAAGAGAACAAAGCAAAATTGATGATAAAAGTAAATTGGAAAGTTGTTTAAAATTACATACCCTATCTGCAAACAGAAAAACACTCCGCGCTAAATAGTATCAATGCAATTGCGATCATGTATGAACTTTATGTAATTTATTTTTATCTATTTTATGTGTATATAGCTCTGTAATTTATCTAAGAATGCTATTCCACATGTATAACAGATGTGAAAGGGTTAAGTTTTGACATCACTTAGAAGGGGTGTTATACTTTGTTCAACTTAATTTTGATTGGTCTACCATTACTATTTATTAAGTGCTAACACAGGTTTCAACTACCTGTCCTCTTGAGAAAGCCCGTTCGTAAACGGGGGAAACGCGTTGAGGTTAATATTGCTATCTGTTTGGTGATTTTTTGAGAGTACCTGCATTGGCGGTCGACTGAGGGGGTCCAGACTTCACTTGGAGGGCTTGTGGTCTTTGGTCCGGTCAGCATTGCCTTGCACATCTCTATAAACCAAATGCAAGTTTTATCATAAACATTGTAAGTGCAATTCTGTTTGTGTGTCATATCCGCTATTGTTAATAAACTCACTTGAATCCGGATGCGCTTTTTTGTTTCTATCTTTTATATACATACCCTATCTGAATCATGAAAGTTTATTTTGGACTTTACTGTCCCTTTAAAACTTGTGCTGCATTGCCTCGGATATTAATGTTAGTGAAAACAAGATGAATATACATTTGTAACTAAACAAATGCGCATCTCTAGACTTTATCCATAAATGTCAATTATACCATTATTTTCAGTAATAGGAAAACTCTCATTTAGGAATAAAAAGAACGGAAAGAGGGGGAGGAGAAGGCAGAGAGAGAGAGAGAGAGAGAGAGAAAGGGGGTAGGTAATTATTATATAAATTTACATTTCACCTTTGTAGATTTCTGAAAACAAAGAAACTGTCATGAATGTATTTCATAAATTGTTTTAAACAATTTTATATTATATTTTGTAAATGCTTCAATAGCTCCAGCATTAAGTCATTGATTTCTATCTGGTCAGTTTTAGTGTAGTGATAACTTTCCATTTGCATGAAGATCTCTAAAGGAGATTTCCAATATTCGAAAGCTGGCACCTCAAGGGACTTCCATCTCTGTGCAATTAGAGCTCTTGCCTCGTTGAGTATAAAGTATAATAAGGAAAGCTTTATCTTTTTTGTTAATGAATGAAAAATGAGAATGTTTGGGACCTTTCCCAAACTCAGACATTGCTCTAATGGAATTTGTATAAAAAGAAGACAGACAAAAACGACTCCACCAAATGCATTATAATGTACCTTCTTCCTCGCACCCCCTCCAGCACAAGCCATTGTTATGCTTATACAGTATATACCTTTGTTCCTGGTGTAAGATACCAGTGCAAAAGGAGTTTGTAATTAATTTCCTGAACTTGTGATGAAACCAAAGATTGTTTATGCAATGTAAAAATAGCCTGCCAGGAACCGTGATCTATTTGGGAATCTAGGTCTGTTTGCCATTTGTATGTATATGGAGATAGAGATTCTTTTTCTTGGGGAAGAAGACATTTGTAAATAATTGAGATCATTTGTTGGGGGATAGAGGCCATCAGACAAAGTTGTTTTTTTTTTAATGGTGTGGGTGTACAACACATGTCCTTTTGCTTATGTTTACTCAAAAAGTGTGATATATATATATATCTATAAAGAAAGTTCATAGGCATATGCACTCCCACCAACCGTTCAACTGCCAGGGTGCTTTCAAAAAATTCAAAAAATGTAACAGAAAAAGCACTCGCTGGACTTCAGACTTCAAATGTGGTAACAAAATTTATTGAATGTGACGTTTCGGGACTTAACACATCCCTTCCTCTGACAATTGAAAACTCCAAACAAACAAACTAATAAAGGCATACAAAACCCACCCCCAATAATAGCTCCAATCACTGGAAACCGTGTGCAAAATTCAATGGTTTCAACCAGACATGTGTATACAATAAGAAATGTATTCACAAATTCAAAGTGAAAAAATGAAAAATTAAACAATTGTTACAGCAATGATGTAAATTAATACAAAATGTAATAAATGTGTAAATACATATGTGAATATAGCACGAATACTGCCCCAAGTCCTCCAAAACTACCAATATAGATAATCAAAGCACCCCTGTATCAGAAATGGACTCTCCTCCAACGTCACTAAAGGATTTAACAGCACATAAGGATACTCCCCTAGTACCAATCAATGTCACGATTCACAGATCAAAAGTTCCATAATTGCTTATTATAGGCGGCACTACTTCCATTCACATACCGCATCCCCATTCATAATTTATTCAAAATAAAAAACAAACCCGATTGCTGTCCAAGATCTCCCTTGATAAACACAACACCGGTGGTTACGTTACAGCACGTCCCCTTGTCCCCTATTGGACCCATCCACACGTTGTCCAGGTGACAGGGAAAACAAAGGCGTGCCCCAACTATGGCCAAATAGTAGTTTTAGAGTCAGGGATTAATATATCCGCCCCCTGTGGGCATGCCTCCTCACATACATATCAAATGCTGAAGTTGCTATGGCAACCTATCACGGAAAATACATGGCAGAGAATCCCCACAGAACTCCACTATTCACATCGGTCCTCATAACACACCCATACCGGGCGTGTAACAACAATAAATAAACTATGTGTAAATAAACACACCAAACGGACCTATATGGACAATATTATTTGCTCCACATAACCTTAGATCAACACGGCTAGTGAGATTGCTAACGCAAATACACGTAGTGTACCTCTAAAAGATTATTGCACCACGCCACATATTCTCCTATTGGCCAGCCAACACAGTTGTCATAGTGACTAGCCCAACCGAAACAACAAAGGCGTGCCCAAGCCACAATACAATATTAATATGTTAGGATCGGAGATAACAACCAACACCCACTGTGGGCGTACCTCCACTAGACCCAAACAAACTGGTTGCCGCAAGCAACCAGAATAAACACTTAGAGTCATAACTACGTAAAGTGCATGACCGAAGAATCAATCAGCCACCCCATAACGAAAAATTCTAAACTCCCATTGGTACCCCCCATACCCCCAGCGGGTATGTGACCTAAAGCAAAGGGGTATGATCATGAATTAATTTCGCTCAATAACACACAGCCATATAGAATATTCAGAGACATAATTAATGGGGTGCCCCTGAGAGTCCATCAAAACAACAAAAAGCAAAAAACAACAAAAAACAAAAAACAAAAATATATGCCTATATATAACTAAAAATAAACATAATATTAACCAAAATAAATAAAAACATGACTATTAGCAAAACATCCTTCTCAGAAATAAAATAAAATAAAACAAATATGTCACCATCAAAGAGTGATAATCCCAAAGCACCCTAACCATCTTACCTTAAATCAAAATGAATATGAAACATCGCATCAAACCATCTTGCGACACTATCTAGAGCCCATAACATCACCAAACCAAAAATATGGAAAATCCATATATCCATAATAACATACTGTCACCGTAAGTAAATAACACTAAAAAATTAAAAAAAAATTAAAAATGATTTATTTTAAAAATAAAAATTACTCAGGACCAAGAAGAGCCACCACTTCAGACACAGGGGTGTCAGAAAAAATAGGACAAAGGGACATATAAGTAACCATATAGATAAGAAAGGGGAAGTGAAAGAAAGGGAGGGGGAGGAAAAGAAGAAAGGAAAAAAGGGAAAAAGGAACAAGAGAGAAAAAAGGGAGAAAAAAGAAAGAAGAAAGAAAGAAAAAAGAAAGAAAAGAGAAACAGGAAACAAGAAACAAGAGACGGGGAAATGCCCCCTGTAAAACTGAATCATGTACTCTCATCAGAAATTGAACTCGTGAACTCTCCATGAAATTTTGGTCAGCTGTAACCACTGTTAGAGTCGAAATCAGCCTAGATATGCTTGCCACCCTGTATGGGTATTAAGTCCTCTTGGGGTCAGTGTACCCAATTCATGGATCCAACGAGTCTCTTTCTGCAATAGTATCTTGGCTCTATTTCCTCCTCTCTTCATACTTGGCACATGGTCAATCAAACGGAATCTCATGTCGGTTACGGTATGGTTCTTCTCAAGGAAATGGCGAGCCACCGGTTGATCAGCCTTGTCATTCTTCAGGGCTGCTCTAATACTAGACCGGTGGTTCGCCATTCTCATCCTGGCATCATCCGTCGTTTTACCAATGTAAAACATACCACACGGGCAACTAAGAAGGTATATAACAAAGGTGGTGGTGCACGTTAAGAAGTGGTTAATCCTATACTTCTTCTTTTTCTCTGGGTGCTGGAAGGAATTTCCTGCATGCATGCTATTGCATGTGACTCAACCAAGGCATTTGAAACACCCATTCTTTTTCTTCAACCAAGTCTGTTTATCAGATATAGGTGAGATGTCAGTCTTCATGAGTGTATCCCTTAGGCTTCTTCCTCTGCGATACGCCAGCCGTGGTGCCTGCCAGTGTGTAAATGGTAAGGCTGCGTCAGTAGTAATCAGTTTCCACTCCTCTTTCACAGCTTTAGAAATCCGATACTGATCAGGGGAATATGTGGTGACAAAAGTAAGTTGTTTCTTTTTTTCACTTTCAGAATTCGTATTCATAGTCCCCTGGACTACCTGATCACACATTTTCTTCAACTCCTTCTTGTTATACCCTCTCTGGGTGAATCTATCAATCATTTCTGCCAGTTGTACATTACAACGTTCGGGGTCAGTGTTGTTACGTATCACCCTTTGAAATTGGGCCTTGGGTATGTTCCTGATAAGAGATGGCTGATGGCAACTTCTTGCGTGTAGAATCGTGTTCCTATCGGTCTCCTTCCGGAACAACGTAGTGCCAATTTTACCAGATGATTTGAAAATTCTAACATCCAGGTAGTCCACAGTTTCACTATTGGACACAGATTGGAACCTAATGGTACTATCGAGACTATTAAGTGCATGGACCCATTCATCAAAGGACCGTTGGTCACCCTGCCACGCCAGGAACAGGTCGTCGATGTAACGACAATAAAATTTTACTGACGTATTCTCAAACACCTTCATCAGATTTGTCTCATATTCTACCATGTATAAATTCGCCAGCGATGGGGCCACATTGGACCCCATCGCTATGCCTGCAATTTGGAGATTTTTTTTTCCATCAAAGTAAAAATAGTTGCGTTCTAGACACATGGTAAGAAGCTCAATTAAGACATGTTCTGGAGGGCCTACATAAGGTGTACGTCTTAGGATATTAGCTACTGCTGCAATCCCTGCTGCCTGTGGGATTACGGTATAGAGACTAGAGACGTCCATGGTGACAAGAAGATCAGTCTCAGAAACATCTTCCAGGCTTGTAATTTTCTGTATAAAAGATGTCGAATCTTGTACATATGATCTCATTCTTGTCACTAGTGGCTGGAGAAAATGGTCAACATAGATAGCCAACGGTTGAAGAAGGGACCCACGGGCTGATACGATGGGCCGGCCTGGAGGTTGTTTTTGGTCCTTATGTATTTTTGGCAATGTATACATAATAGGAATGATGGGAAAATCCTTCTGTAAAAACCTGGCTTCTTGTTCAGTGATGAGTCCCTCTTGTTTCCATATGTTGATCCTGCCATCGGTCTCTCATTTCAGTGCCATTGTGGGATCAGCATCCAACCTCTGATATGTTTTCTCATCCTTTAATTGGCGTTCAATCTCCAGTTTGTAATCCACTAGATCCATCACCACGACCGCCCCACCCTTGTCGGCTGGGCGTATCACAATTGTTGGATCATCCTTCAGAGCTTTCAATGCTCTTCTTTCCTCTTTAGTCAAATTATCCTGCTGTCTCCAGGAACTCCGTTTCTCTTGTGACACGTTTGTCAAATATTTTGTGTATGTCATAATGGAGGAATTATTGGAGTTTGGATCAAAACTGCTGGCTGTTCTAAAGTCTTGTTCCATGTCATCTGAATGGCCAAAATGCTCTTTGAGCTGTAGCAGTCTGCCAAACCGCTGTATGTCAATGTAGGTATCAAAGGTGTTCATCCTGGTGGAGGGCACAAATGTAAGTCCTTTATTGAGTAGTGACTGTTCCGCTGAGGATAGAATTCTAGAACTAATGTTAAAAACATTATTATCTATCTCCTCCTGTTTGGGTGGCGGCGGGACATGCCCCCCCCTTCTCGGGTGCGGCCGGGTCCTCTTCCTAAAAACTTCTTGCAACAGCCTTCCAGCCTCACGAATTACTAGCAACATTAAATCAAACGAACATTTATTTAGGATTTTACACTAATTAGCGCAAAATTCAGCGCTTGATCTTCCAATAGTGGGGACATTCCTTATGCGGAAGCCCCTGGGTAACATTCTCTTTTTATGGTATTCAGATAAGTATGTCCCATGAAGGTTGAGATCAATTTCCCTTTGTTCGAGCTTTGCCCATGTATTATAAAGGGATTGACATAGTTATGACTCTAAGTGTTTATTCTGGTTGCTTGCGGCAACCAGTTTGTTTGGGTCTAGTGGAGGTACGCCCACAGTGGGCGTTGGTTGTTATCTCCGATCCTAACATATTAATATTGTATTGTGGCTTGGGCACGCCTTTGTTGTTTCGGTTGGGCTAGTCACTATGACAACTGTGTTGGCTGGCCAATAGGAGAATATGTGGCGTGGTGCAATATCTTTTAGAGGTAAACTATGTGTATTTGCGTTAGCAATCTCACTAGCCATGTTGATCTAAGGTTATGTGGAGCAAATAATATTGTCCATATTGGTCCGTTTGGTGTGTTTATTTACACATAGTTTATTTATTGTTGTTACACGCCCGGTATGGGTGTGTTATGAGGACTGATGTGAATAGTGGAGTTCTGTGGGGATTCTCTGCCATGTATTTTCCGTGATAGGTTGCCATAGCAACTTCAGCATTTGATATGTATGTGAGGAGGCATGCCCACAGGGGGCGGATATATTAATCCCTGACTCTAAAACTACTATTTGGCCATAGTTGGGGCACTCCTTTGTTTTCCCTGTCACCTGGACAACGTGTGGATGGGTCCAATAGGGGACAAGGGGACATGCTGTAACGTAACCATCGGTGTTGTGTTTATCAAGGGAGATCTTGGACAGCAATCGGGTTTGTTTTTTATTTTGAATAAACTATGAATGGGGATGCGGTATGTGAATGGAAGTAGTGCCGCCTATAATAAGCAATTATGGAACTTTTGATCTGTGAATCGTGACATTGATTGGTACTAGGGGAGTATCCTTATGTGCTGTTAAATCCTTTAGTGACGTTGGAGGAGAGTCCATTTCTGATACAGGGGTGCTTTGATTATCTATATTGGTAGTTTTGGAGGACTTGGGGCAGTATTCGTGCTATATTCACATATGTATTTACACATTTATCACATTTTGTATTAATTTACATCATTGCTGTAACAATTGTTTAATTTTTCATTTTTTCACTTTGAATTTGTGAATACATTTCTTATTGTATGTCTGGTTGAAACCATTGAATTTTGCACACGGTTTCCAGTGATTGGAGCTATTATTGGGGGTGGGTTTTGTATGCCTTTATTAGTTTGTTTGTTTGGAGTTTTCAATTGTCAGAGGAAGGGACGTGTTAAGTCCCGAAACGTCACATTCAATAAATTTTGTTACCATATTTGAAGTCTGAAGTCCAGCGAGTGCTTTTTCTGTTACATTTATATATATATATATATATATATATATATATATATATATATATATATATATACGTTAGCAGAGATGTGCACTCTCACTTATTCACAACTGCCAGGGTGCTAGTGAAGTTAGGTATACAGCAACAAAGAAACTTGCACTCACTGGACTTTTTATCAAATCTTTACTTGGCAAAATTTAGTGACGTTTCGAGGACAGTGTATCCCCGTCCTCACTAATTTTTGCCAAGTAAAGATTTGATTTGATAAAAAGTCCAGTGAGTGCAAGTTTCTTTGTTGCTGTATATATATATATATATATATATATATATATCATAAAAAGTTTGGCACTCTCTTGCAAGCACACGGCTAGATTAAAAGCAAAATCTCTTCTATTTTGTTTTTAATCTATCTGTGTTTGCAAGAGAGTGCCGGACTTTCTATGTGTTGTGTTAATTTTTTTGTTTTGTAATTTTCCTTATGGGCTTGTCCAGTGTTAACTGCCTGAGTCACTGAAAGTTTTGCAAACACAAACCTAGAAGAGAACAAGACCATGTCCATCTCCTGAAGAACAGCATAAGATCTAAGCTTATCCTTATCTATCACCATTATTAATAATAACATTTATTTATAAAGCACCAACATTGTAAAATATCATCAGCGTACATTGCCAATTTATGTTCAGTATACACAATTTTAATGCCCATTACTGGTGCGTTATTTCTGATCCTTTGAGACAGAATTTCAGTCAGATACATCTTATGTTAAAAAATCTGGATTTTATATTGCTCAATCCTGTTAGTTTGTCTTTCGCATGACCTATTCAAGAAGGAGCATTTATTTTAAAACAAAAACAAAGCTATTAAATGCGTCATTAAATGTTTCTGACTGAGCCATTAAGTGTTAATTAAAACTTAATATCTCATGATAATATTTTATATGCATAAGCGCAGGATACAATGGCCCCTATTTAAGAAGGTCTGGCGGACCTGATCCGACAGTGCGGATCAGGTCCGCCAGACCTCGCTGAATACGGCGAGCAATATGCTCGCCGTATTCAGCATTGCACCAGCAGCTCACAAGAGCTGCTGCTGCAACGCCACCCCCTGCAGACTCGCGGCCAATGGGCCACCAGCAGGGGGGTGTCAATCAACCCGAACGTACTTGATTGGGTTGATTTCCGGCGATGTCTGTCCTCCTGCTCAGAGCAGGCGGACAGGTTATGGAGCAGCGGACTTTGTGACCGCTGCTTCATAACTTCTGTTTCTGGCGAGACTGCAGGCTCGCCAGAAACATGGGGCATCAAGCTCCATTCGGAGCTTGACAGATAGGCCCCAATGTGTATATTAATGCATTCATGGGTTCTAGTTCCTGAGTGAGATCTACAGGAAGGTACATAGTTGCCTTTCTGCCACAGATGGTTGATATTTAGACTGCATTTGTTGTGTCACAGTAGGTTTAACTTTTGGATTGTTTTAAATTATTTACTTCCTGAAGTGAAGATAACTCTGGTGTAGTAGTTTTTTTCTGTTGTACATCGCTTTAGTGCTTTCTGCTGTTTACTAATTATGGACTGTTTGGCTGGATTACAAAGTACTTGATACACATTACATAAAACATGGTATGGTTTGTGTGTGTAACTCACAGGAAAAACAGTGTAATTATTATTATAATCAGTTATTTGTAGAGCAACAACAGGTTTAAAAGCGCTATAAACAGAGGTATGAAATGCAAGTTATTTATAGGGAAGAAGTGGGTAGAGGGACCTACTAGCAGCTGGGTTTGTAGTGTTACATGCCAAGGCGTTCACAGGGATAACAAAGTAAGGGAGGACTGAGATAAGAAAGGGTTAGACTATACTGAACAGTAGAGCCTTAGGGAGCGCTTAAAACTTTCAAAAAACAAAGGGGGTTACCATTATCAACCTTACAATGTCCTGTATTATGAATTTAAACAGAAGACCTTGTGTAGTGAAAAACAGTGCTGTAAGGTTTTGCACAGTTACTGACCAATGACCATAGGAAAGTCAGTTTTAATACAGACAAGGAAAAGTCTCTTGTCACACCCCCTATAAGCGCCTGACATGTGTTTCTTCAGAGCACTGGGTACAATAGAAATCACTCCCACAGATAAAGCGTAGCTATAGCGGTAAAAATATTGCACAACAACCAGGTGTAAGCAAACTTTGTGGTATCCAGGACCACTAATCACCGCTCAGCATAACCGCTAACTTCTTGTGCTCACTCGTCACCCGTCGGTGTCCCACTATGCGGGAGGGGGTGTGAGTCCGCAATTACGTGCAGTCACGTGTCACGCTGCTCCAATCCTCACAGCAGGATAGATGCGCTGGGTCCGGAATTGAAAGAAAACTGTGCAAGGTCCCAATACAGCAACCGGAGCTGTAAGTATAGTTGCTACTGCAGCCTGGTATAGTAGAAATAGTGTCAAAGAGTTGCAGTAGTCAATCTTATAAAAGAAAGTCTTTATTAACAATACGTTAAAAACATATCCAAGAGGTACACGAAGCAGCATCCAAAATCACAGTATCTGCTAACATGTTTCGGCCATCAGGCCGTAATCATAGCTGTAATACTTAGCACCTGTACCCTTTAAAAAGTAACAGAGCCACCTTGATTGGTCTAAAAACAAAAGGTGTGATCAAAGATGCAAATTCCTTATTACAATATATTTAAGGTGCTATCACAATTCAAAACCCTGCACACTGAAAGCTGCACTATGTTTCAATAAATGAACACATAAAGATTCACTTAATAGTGACCATAAAAGGCCTTAGTCTATAGTGGGAATAAACAATCTCAAAATAATGTATAGTATGAGTAACATATTTTTATGTAAAAATATATCTCAAACGATGCATAGGTTAAACAACAGATGCACTGGAGTTACTCAAACATGTATTCATCTGTGTTCATTATTGTAATTTTCGCCAGAGAGAGAGAATAAATGAATATGTATATCAGTGTATTAAACATAAAGAGGATATCTACACAGCAGATGTTACACATATACATATATACTTAAAGTTGGACATCTAAGTAGATACACAATAGATCCAATAAAAAAGAGAAAATTAATCTATTAGATATCATGAGTGTCTGAGGGTTATATATATATATATTTCTCCATATAGGGAATATATTTTATTTTATTTTAGTCTTCTGTAGACTTGACCTAATACTCAGCACAAAGAAAAAGGGCATATATATATATATATATATATATATATATATATTGTAGCCGGTGGCCTAGCACTCCTTCCGCATCAATGTTGCCAATGCCTGGATGCTATCCTCAAGTAGCATGTATAGAGCAATGGTAGAGATGGAGGGCACTCACAGGACTTAAATCAATAAGTAACTTTTATTATGCTGATTACATTAATACAGTGTCGATGTTTCGGCCTATTCTGAGGCCTTCTTCAAGACAAATTCACAGGCCTAGATTTGGAGTTCGGCGGTAAAAGGGCTGCTAACGCTCCGCGGGCTTTTTTCTGGCCGCACCATAAATTTAACTCTGGTATCGAGAGTTTAATCAAATGCTGCGTTAGGCTCCAAAAAAGGAGCGTAGAGCATTTTTACCGCAAATGCAACTCTCGATACCAGAGTTGCTTACGGACGCGGCCGGCCTCAAAAACGTGCTCGTGCATGATTCCCCCATAGGAAACAATGGGGCTGTTTGAGCTGAAAAAAAACCTAACACCTGCAAAAAAGCAGCGTTCAGCTCCTAACGCAGCCCCATTGTTTCCTATGGGGAAACACTTCCTACGTCTGCACCTAACACTCTAACATGTACCCCGAGTCTAAACACCCCTAGCCTTACACTTATTAACCCCTAATCTGCCGCCCCCGCTATCGCTGACCCCTGCATATTTTTTTAAACCCCTAATCTGCCGCTCCGTAAACCGCCGCAACCTACGTTATCCCTATGTACCCCTAATCTGCTGCCCTAACATCGCCGACCCCTATATTATATTTATTAACCCCTAATCTGCCCCCCTCAACGTCGCCGACACCTGCCTACACTTATTAACCCCTAATCTGCCGAGCGGACCTGAGCGCTACTATAATAACGTTATTAACCCCTAATCCGCCTCACTAACCCTATAATAAATAGTATTAACCCCTAATCTGCCCTCCCTAACATCGCCGACACCTACCTTCAATTATTAACCCCTAATCTGCCGACCGGAGCTCACCGCTATTCTAATAAATGTATTAACCCCTAAAGCTAAGTCTAACCCTAACACTAACACCCCCCTAAGTTAAATATAATTTTTATCTAACGAAATAAATTAACTCTTATTAAATAAATGATTCCTATTTAAAGCTAAATACTTACCTGTAAAATACATCCTAATATAGCTACAATATAAATTATAATTATATTATAGCTATTATAGGATTAATATTTATTTTACAGGTAACTTTGTATTTATTTTAACCAGGTACAATAGCTATTAAATAGTTAAGAACTATTTAATAGTTACCTAGTTAAAATAATAACAAAATTACCTGTAAAATAAGTCCTAACCTAAGATATAATTAAACCTAACACTACCCTATCAATAAAATAATTAAATAAACTACCTACAATTACCTACAATTAACCTAACACTACACTATCAATAAATTAATTAAACACAATTCCTACAAATAAATACAATTAAATAAACTAGCTAAAGTACAAAAAATAAAAAAGATCTAAGTTACAGAAAATAAAAAAATATTTACAAACATAATAAAAATATTACAACAATTTTAAACTAATTACACCTACTCTAAGCCCCCTAATAAAATAACAAAGCCCCCCAAAATAAAAAATTCCCTACCCTATTCTAAATTAAAAAAGTTACAAGCTCTTTTACCTTACCAGCCCTGAACAGGGCCCTTTGCGGGGCATGTCCCAAGAATTTCAGCTCTTTTGCCTGTAAAAGAATAAATACAATACCCCCCCCCCCAACATTACAACCCACCACCCACATACCCCTAATCTAACCCAAACCCCCCTTAAATAAACCTAACACTAAGCCCCTGAAGATCTTCCTACCTTGTCTTCACCATACCAGGTTCACCGATCCGTCCTGAAGAGCTCCTCCGATGTCCTGATCCAAGCCCAAGCGGGGGCTGAAGAGGTCCATGATCCGGTCAAAGTCTTCATCCAAGCGGGGCAGAAGAGGATCTTCCATCCGATTGAAGTCATCATCCAGGCGGCATCTTCGATCTTCTTCCATCCGGAGCGAAGCGGCAGGATCCTGAAGACATCCAGCGCGGAACATCCATCCGGACCGACGACTGAACGACGAATGACTGTTCCTTTAAGGGACGTCATCCAAGATGGCGTCCCTCGAATTCCGATTGGCTGATAGGATTCTATCAGCCAATCGGAATTAAGGTAGGAATTTTCTGATTGGCTGATGGAATCAGCCAATCAGAATCAAGTTCAATCCGATTGGCTGATCCAATCAGCCAATCAGATTGAGCTCGCATTCTATTGGCTGTTCCGATCAGCCAATAGAATGCGAGCTCAATCTGATTGGCTGATTGGATCAGCCAATCGGATTGAACTTGATTCTGATTGGCTGATTCCATCAGCCAATCAGAAAATTCCTACCTTAATTCCGATTGGCTGATAGAATCCTATCAGCCAATCGGAATTCGAGGGACGCCATCTTGGATGACGTCCCTTAAAGGAACAGTCATTCGTCGTTCAGTCGTCGGTCCGGATGGATGTTCCGCGCTGGATGTCTTCAGGATCCTGCCGCTTCGCTCCGGATGGAAGAAGATCGAAGATGCCGCCTGGATGATGACTTCAATCGGATGGAAGATCCTCTTCTGCCCCGCTTGGATGAAGACTTTGACCGGATCATGGACCTCTTCAGCCCCCGCTTGGGCTTGGATCAGGACATCGGAGGAGCTCTTCAGGACGGATCGGTGAACCTGGTATGGTGAAGACAAGGTAGGAAGATCTTCAGGGGCTTAGTGTTAGGTTTATTTAAGGGGGGTTTGGGTTAGATTAGGGGTATGTGGGTGGTGGGTTGTAATGTTGGGGGGGGGGGTATTGTATGTTTTTTTTTTACAGGCAAAAGAGCTGAAATTCTTGGGGCATGCCCCGCAAAGGGCCCTGTTCAGGGCTGGTAAGGTAAACGAGCTTGTAACTTTTTTAATTTAGAATAGGGTAGGGAATTTTTTATTTTGGGGGGCTTTGTTATTTTATTAGGGGGCTTAGAGTAGGTGTAATTAGTTTAAAATTGTTGTAATATTTTTATTATGTTTGTAAATATTTTTTTATTTTCTGTAACTTAGATCTTTTTTATTTTTTGTACTTTAGCTAGTTTATTTAATTGTATTTATTTGTAGGAATTGTGTTTAATTAATTTATTGATAGTGTAGTGTTAGGTTAATTGTAAGTAATTGTAGGTAGTTTATTTAATTATTTTATTGATAGGGTAGTGTTAGGTTTAATTATATCTTAGGTTAGGACTTATTTTACAGGTAATTTTGTTATTATTTTAACTAGGTAACTATTAAATAGTTCTTAACTATTTAATAGCTATTGTACCTGGTTAAAATAATTACAAAGTTACCTGTAAAATAAATATTAATCCTAAAATAGCTATAATATAATTATAATTTATATTGTAGCTATATTAGGATTTATTTTACAGGTAAGTATTTAGCTTTAAATAGGAATCATTTATTTAATAAGAGTTAATTTATTTCGTTAGATAAAAATTATATTTAACTTAGGGGGGTGTTAGGGTTAGACTTAGCTTTAGGGGTTAATCCATTTATTAGAATAGCGGTGAGCTCCGGTCGGCAGATTAGGGGTTAATAATTGAAGTTAGGTGTCGGCGATGTTAGGGAGGGCAGATTAGGGGTTAATACTATTTATGATAGGGTTAGTGAGGCGGATTAGGGGTTAATAACTTTATTATAGTAGCGCTCAGGTCCGCTCGGCAGATTAGGGGTTAATAAGTGTAGGCAGGTGTCGGCGACGTTGAGGGGGGCAGATTAGGGGTTAATAAATATAATATAGGGGTCGGCGATGTTAGGGGTAGCAGATTAGGGGTACATAGGGATAACGTAGGTGGCGGCGATTTGCGGTCGGAAGATTAGGGGTTAATTATTTTAAGTAGCTTGCGGCGATGTTGTGGGGGGCAGATTAGGGGTTAAGAAATATAATATAGGGGTCGGCGGGGTTAGGGGCAGCAGATTAGGGGTACATAAGTATAACGTAGGTGGCGGTCGGCAGATTAGGGGTTAAAAATTTAAATCGAGTGGCGGCGATGTGGGGGGACCTCGGTTTAGGGGTACATAGGTAGTTTATGGGTGTTAGTGTACTTTAGGGTACAGTAGTTAAGAGCTTTATAAACCGGCGTTAGCCAGAAAGCTCTTAACTCCTGCTATTTTCAGGCGGCTGGAATCTTGTCGTTAGAGCTCTAACGCTCACTTCAGAAACGACTCTAAATACCGGCGTTAGAAAGATCCCATTGAAAAGATAGGCTACGCAAATGGCGTAGGGGGATCTGCGGTATGGAAAAGTCGCGGCTGTAAAGTGAGCGTTAGACCCTTTAATCACTGACTCCAAATACCAGCGGGTGGCCAAAACCAGCGTTAGGAGCCTCTAACGCTGGTTTTCACGGCTACCGCCGAACTCCAAATCTAGGCCATAGTCTTAAATCGTGCGGAATGCACTGTCAGCGACGTACTCCCAGAGTAGAGAATAGGAACTTGCAATATTTATATCTCATACCTATCTGCCTACTTGTATTAATTTGATGAATCATTTCGATGGGTCAAGCCCTGACCTAGATGGAAGAATGATTAACATGACAAAATGTTTGACATGATAAAAAGGGGGGGGGGGTCTATATCTATTTATCCTCAGTATATCCTACAGACTGATAAGTCATTTTGTTATCTATCTTTTCTTGCATATCATATTATTAGACATCATTAAACTCTATTTAATCTAGTTCAATCAAATCCAACCCAACCAACACAAGTCAAGCTGGATCAGACCAGACCGAATCAGATCAAAACAAAACGAACCATGTGTATGTATATATGTATGTATGTATGTACAGCTGCTGGGGAAGAGGGAAAGGGACCGTCCATCACTGCCAATGGTTGATGAGGTCATATTTGGAATTCAATCCTTTAGGTACCCTTGTTTGCAATTTGAATATCCAATACATTTCCCTCTTCCCCAGCAGACGATCCCTGTCTCCTCCTCTAGGGGGGCAACATACTCGTTCGATAGCCTGCCATCTTAGAGTTTGAATACTTTTTTGATGTTTATTGGCGAAATGTTGTACAAGAGGTGTAGTCGCCTGTCCTGCCTGTATTGTGGATAAATGATTACGCATTCTCACTTTTATCTCATTTGTCGTTAGCCCCATGTACTGCAAATGACTAGACATGTGCACCGCTAAAAAATTCGGTTCGTTTTCGGTTCGGATCGATTCGGACTTTTAGAATTTCGTTTCGGATCGAATCTGATTCGGCAAAATTTGAATAAATTCGTTTCGGATTTATTCGGATCCGAATAAATTCGTTTCGGATTTATTCGGATTCGGCTGAATTCGGTTCTATTCCGTTCCGAAATTCGGTATGTTTTTACTACACTAACACCCATTTAGTACACTAAGTCACTAACACCCATAAACTACCTATGAACCACTAAACCGAGGCCCCCCCACATCGCAAACCCTATAATAACATTATTTAACCCCTAATCTGCCGATCGGATATCGCCGCCGCCTACATTATAGCTATTAACCCCTAATCTGCTGTCCCTAACACCGCCGACCCGTACATTATAGTTATTAACCCCTAATCTGCCCCCCCAACGTCGCCGCAATCTAACTATAAGTATTAACCCCTAATCTGCCGACCCGATATCGCCGCCGCCTACATTATAGCTATTAACCCCTAATCTGCTGTCCCTAACACCGCCGACCCCTACATTATAGTTATTAACCCCTAATCTGCCTCCCCCAACGTCGCCGCAATCTAACTATAAGTATTAACCCCTAATCTGCCGACCCGATATCGCCGCCGCCTACATTATAGCTATTAACCCCTAATCTGCTGTCCCTAACACCGCCGACCCCTACATTATAGTTATTAACCCCTAATCTGCCTCCCCCCAATGTCGCCGCAATCTAACTACAAGTATTAACCCCTAATCTGCCGACCCGATATCGCCGCCGCCTACATTATAGCTATTAACCCCTAACCTGCTGTCCCTAACACCGCCGACCCCTACATTATAGTTATTAACCCCTAATCTGCCTCCCCCCAACGTCGCCGCAATCTAACTACAAGTATTAACCCCTAATCTGCCGACCGCAAATCGCCGCCACTATAATAAATGTATTAACCCCTAAACCGCCGCACTCCCGCCTCGCAAACACTATAATACATTTTATTAACCCCTAATCTGCCCTCCCTAACATCGCCGCCACCTACCTACAATTATTAACCCCTAATCTCCCGCCCCCATCGTCGCCGCTACTATAATAAGGTTATTAACCCCTAAACCTAAGTCTAACCCTAACCCTAACACCCCCTAACTTAAATATAATTTAAATAAAACGAAATAAGTTTACTATAGTTAAATAAATGAATCCTATTTAAAACTAAAGACTTACCTGTAAAATAAACCCTAAGATAGCTGCAATATAACTAATAGTTACATTGTAGCTATCTTAGCATTTATATTTATTTTACAGGCAACTTTGTATTTATTTTAACTAGGTACAATAGTTATTAAATAGTTAATAACTATTTAATAACTACCTAGCTAAAATAAATACAAATTTACCTGTAAAATAAATCCTAACCTAAGTTACACTAACACCTAACACTACACTATCATTAAATTAACTAAATAAATGAATCCTATTTAAAACAAAATACTTACCTGTAAAATAAACCCTAATATAGCTGCAATATAACTAATAGTTACATTGTAGCTATTTTAGCATTTATATTTATTTTACAGGCAACTTTGTATTTATTTTAACTAGGTACAAAAGCTATTAAATAGTTATTGACTAATTAATAGCTACCTAGTTAAAATAATTACAAAATTACCTGTAAAATAAATCCTAACCTAAGTTACAATTAAACCTAATTAACTACAAGTACCTACAATTATCTACAATTAAATAAACTAAAGTACAAAACCCCCCCACTAAATTACAAAAAAAAAAAAACACTAAATTACAAAAAATAAAAAAATATTACAAGAATTTTAAACTAATTACACCTAATCTAAGCCCCCTAATAAAATAACAAAGCCCCCCAAAATAAAAAAAATGCCCTACCCTATACTAAATTACAAAAGTTAACAGCTATATTACCTTACCAGCCCTGAACAGGGCCCTTTGCGGGGCATGCCCCAAAGAAAACAGCTCTTTTGCCTTTAAAAAAAAAAACACAATCCCCCCCCCACATTACAACCCACCACCCACATACCCCTACTCTAACCCAAACCCCCCTTAAATAAACCTAACACTACCCCCCCTGAAGATCTCCCTACCTTGAGTCGTGTTCACCCAGCCGGGCCGAAGTCTTCATCCGATGGGGCAGAAGAGGACATCCAGACCGGCAGAAGTCTTCATCCAAGCGGGGCAAGAAGAGGTCTTCCATCCATCATACAAGTACCAAAATACAAACAAACACTAAATTACAAAAAATAATAAAATATTACAATAATTTTAAACTAATTACACCTAATCTAAGCCCCCTACTAGCTATTAATATAGCTTCAATATAACTAATAGTTACATTGTAGCTATTTTAGGATTTATATTTATTTTACAGGCAACTTTGTATTTATTTTAACTAGGTACAATAGCTATTAAATAGTTAATAACTATTTAATAACTACCTAGCTAAAATAAATACAAATTTACCTGTAAAATAAATCATAACCTAAGTTACAATTACACCTAACACTACACTATCATTAAATTAACTAAATAAATGAATCCTATATAAAACTAAAGACTTACCTGTAAAATAAACCCTAATATAGCTGCAATATAACTAATAGTTACATTGTAGCTATTTTAGCATTTATATTTATTGTACAGGCAACTTTGTATTTATTTTAACTAGGTACAATAGCTATTAAATAGATATTTACTGTTTAATAGCTACCTAGTTAAAATAATTACAAAATTACCTGTAAAATAAATCCTAACCTAAGTTACAATTAAACCTAACACTACACTATCATTAAATAAATTAACTACAAGTACCTACAATTAAATACAATTAAAAAACTAAACTAAAGTACAACCCCCCCCCCACTAAATTACAAAAAATAAAAAAATATTACAAGAATTTTAAACTAATTACACCTAATCTAAGCCCCCTAATAAAATAACAAAGCCCCCCAAAATAAAAAAAAATGCCCTACCCTATACTAAATTACAAAAGTTAACAGCTCTATTACCTTACCAGCCCTGAACAGGGCCTTTTGCGGGGCATGCCCCAAAGAAAACAGCTCTTTTGCCTGTAAAAAAAAAACACAACCCCCCCCCCACATTACAACCCACCACCCACATACCCCTACTCTAACCCAAACCCCCCTTAAATAAACCTAACACTACCCCCCTGAAGATCTCCCTACCTTGAGTCGTGTTCACCCAGCCGGGCCGAAGTCTTCATCCGATGGGGCAGAAGAGGACATCCAGACTGGCAGAAGTCTTCATCCAAGCGGGGCAAGAAGAGATCTTCCATCCATCAGAAAAGTACAAAAAAACAAACAAACACTAAATTAGCAAAAATAATAAAATATTGCAATAATTTTAAACTAATTACACCTAATCTAAGCCCCCTACTAGCTATTAATATAGCTACAATATAACTAATAGTTACATTGTAGCTATTTTAGGATTTATATTTATTTTACAGGCAACTTTGTATTTATTTTAACTAGGTACAATAGCTATTAAATAGTTAATAACTACCTAGCTAAAATAAATACAAATTTACCTGTAAAATAAACCCTAACCTAAGTTACAATTACACCTAACACTACACTGTCATTAAATTAACTAAATAAATTAATCCTATATAAAACTAAATACTTACCTGTAAAATAAACTCTAATATAGCTACAATATAACTAATAGTTACATTGTAGCTATTTTAGCATTTATATTTATTTTACAGGCAACTTTGTATTTATTTTAACTAGGTACAAAAGCTATTAAATAGTTATTGACTAATTAATAGCTACCTAGTTAAAATAATTACAAAATTACCTGTAAAATAAAATAACCTAAGTTACTATTAAACCTAACTCTACACTATCATTAAATAAATTAACTACAAGTACCTACAATTAAATACAATGAAATAAACTAAACTAAAGTACAAAAAAAACAAACACTAAATTACAAAAAATAAAAAAAATTACAAGAATTTTAAACTAATTACACCTAATCTAAGCCCCCTAATAAAATAACAAAGCCCCCCAAAATAAAAAAATGCCCTACCCTATACTAAATTACAAAAGTAATCAGCTCTATTACCTTACCAGCCCTGAACAGGGCCTTTTGCGGGGCATGCCCCATAGAAAACAGCTCTTTTGCCTGTAAAAAAAAACACAATACCCCCCCCCCCACATTACAACCCACCACCCACATACCCCTACTCTAACCCAAACCCCCCTTAAATAAACCTAACACTACCCCCCTGAAGATCTCTCTACCGTGTCTTCACCCAGCGGGCCGAAGTCTTCATCCGATCGGGCAGAAGAGGACATCCAGACCGGCAGAAGTCTTCATCCAAGCGGGGCAAGAAGAGGTCTTCCATCCATCAGAAGTCTTGATCCAGGCGGCATCTTCTCTGTTCATCCATCCGGAGCGGAGCGGCAGCATCCTGAAGACATCCCACGCAGAGCATCCTCTTCTTTCTTGATCCGACGACTAGGTGACTGTACCTTTAAGTGACGTCATCCAAGATGGCGTCCCTTGAATTCCGATTGGCTGATAGGATTCTATCAGCCAATCGGAATTAAGGTATGAAAAATCTGATTGGCTGATTCAATCAGCCAATCAGATTCAAGTTCAATCCGATTGGCTGATCCAATCAGCCAATCAGATTGAGCTCGCATTCTATTGGCTGATCGGAACAGCCAATAGAATGCGAGGTCAATCTGATTGGCTGATTCCATCAGCCAATCGGATTGAACTTGAATCTGATTGGCTGATTAAATCAGCCAATCAGATTTTTCCTACCTTAATTCCGATTGGCTGATAGAATCCTATCAGCCAATCGGAATTCAAGGGACGCCATCTTGGATGACGTCACTTAAAGGTACAGTCACCTAGTCGTCGGATCAAGAAAGAAGAGGATGCTCTGCGTGGGATGTCTTCAGGATGCTGCCGCTCCGCTCCGGATGGATGAACAGAGAAGATGCCGCCTGGATCAAGACTTCTGATGGATGGAAGACCTCTTCTTGCCCCGCTTGGATGAAGACTTCTGCCGGTCTGGATGTCCTCTTCTGCCCGATCGGATGAAGACTTCGGCCCGCTGGGTGAAGACACGGTAGAGAGATCTTCAGGGGGGTAGTGTTAGGTTTATTTAAGGGGGGTTTGGGTTAGAGTAGGGGTATGTGGGTGGTGGGTTGTAATGTGGGGGGGGGGGTATTGTGTTTTTTTTTACAGGCAAAAGAGCTGTTTTCTATGGGGCATGCCCCGCAAAAGGCCCTGTTCAGGGCTGGTAAGGTAATAGAGCTGATTACTTTTGTAATTTAGTATAGGGTAGGGCATTTTTTTATTTTGGGGGGCTTTGTTATTTTATTAGGGGGCTTAGATTAGGTGTAATTAGTTTAAAATTCTTGTAATATTTTTTTATTTTTTGTAATTTAGTGTTTGTTTTTTTTGTACTTTAGTTTAGTTTATTTCATTGTATTTAATTGTAGGTACTTGTAGTTAATTTATTTAATGATAGTGTAGAGTTAGGTTTAATAGTAACTTAGGTTAGGATTTATTTTACAGGTAATTTTGTAATTATTTTAACTAGGTAGCTATTAAACAGTAAATATCTATTTAATAGCTATTGTACCTAGTTAAAATAAATACAAAGTTGCCTGTAAAATAAATATAAATGCTAAAATAGCTACAATATAACCATTAGTTAAATTGTAGCTATATTAGGGTTTATTTTACAGGTAAGTATTTAGTTTTATATAGGATTAATTTATTTAGTTAATTTAATGATAGTGTAGTGTTAGGTGTAATTGTAACTTAGGTTAGGGTTTATTTTACAGGTAAATTTGTATTTATTTTAGCTAGGTAGTTATTAACTATTTAATAGCTATTGTACCTAGTTAAAATAAATACAAAGTTGCCTGTAAAATAAATATAAATCCTAAAATAGCTACAATGTAACTATTAGTTATATTGTAGCTATATTAATAGCTAGTAGGGGGCTTAGATTAGGTGTAATTAGTTTAAAATTATTGTAATATTTTATTATTTTTGCTAATTTAGTGTTTGTTTGTTTTTTTGTACTTTTCTGATGGATGGAAGACCTCTTCTTGCCCCGCTTGGATGAAGACTTCTGCCAGTCTGGATGTCCTCTTCTGCCCCATCGGATGAAGACTTCGGCCCGGCTGGGTGAACACGACTCAAGGTAGGGAGATCTTCAGGGGGGTAGTGTTAGGTTTATTTAAGGGGGGTTTGGGTTAGAGTAGGGGTATGTGGGTGGTGGGTTGTAATGTGGGGGGAGGGATTGTGTTTTTTTTTTACAGGCAAAAGAGCTGTTTTCTTTGGGGCATGCCCCGCAAAGGGCCCTGTTCAGGGCTGGTAAGGTAATAGAGCTGTTAACTTTTGTAATTTAGTATAGGTTAGGGCATTTTTTTTATTTTGGGGGGCTTTGTTATTTTATTAGGGGGCTTAGATTAGGTGTAATTAGTTTAAAATTCTTGTAATATTTTTTTATTTTTTGTAATTTAGTGGGGGGGGGTTGTACTTTAGTTTAGTTTTTTTAATTGCATTTAATTGTAGGTACTTGTAGTTAATTTATTTAATGATAGTGTAGTGTTAGGTTTAATTGTAACTTAGGTTAGGATTTATTTTACAGGTAATTTTGTAATTATTTTAACTAGGTAGCTATTAAATAGTCAATATCTATTTAATAGCTATTGAACCTAGTTAAAATGAATACAAAGTTGCCTGTACAATAAATATAAATGCTAAAATAGCTACAATGTAACTATTAGTTATATTGCAGCTATATTAGGGTTTATTTTACAGGTAAGTCTTTAGTTTTATATAGGATTCATTTATTTAGTTAATTTAATGATAGTGTAGTGTTAGGTGTAATTGTAACTTAGGTTATGATTTATTTTACAGGTAAATTTGTATTTATTTTAGCTAGGTAGTTATTAAATAGTTATTAACTATTTAATAACTATTGTACCTAGTTAAAATAAATACAAAGTTGCCTGTAAAATACATATAAATCCTAAAATAGCTACAATGTAACTATTAGTTATATTGAAGCTATATTAATAGCTAGTAGGGGGCTTAGATTAGGTGTAATTAGTTTAAAATTATTGTAATATTTTATTATTTTTTGTAATTTAGTGTTTGTTTGTATTTTGGTACTTGTATGATGGATGGAAGACCTCTTCTTGCCCCACTTGGATGAAGACTTCTGCCGGTCTGGATGTCCTCTTCTGCCCCATCGGATGAAGACTTCGGCCCGGCTGGGTGAACACGACTCAAGGTAGGGAGATCTTCAGGGGGGTAGTGTTAGGTTTATTTAAGGGGGGTTTGGGTTAGAGTAGGGGTATGTGGGTGGTGGGTTGTAATGTGGGGGGGGGATTGTGTTTTTTTTTTACAGGCAAAAGAGCTGTTTTCTTTGGGGCATGCCCCGCAAAGGGCCCTGTTCAGGGCTGGTAAGGTAATAGAGCTGTTAACTTTTGTAATTTAGTATAGGGTAGGGCATTTTTTTTATTTTGGGGGGCTTTGTTATTTTATTAGGGGGCTTAGATTAGGTGTAATTAGTTTAAAATTCTTGTAATATTTTTTTATTTTTTGTAATTTAGTGTTTGTTTTTTTTTTGTAATTTAGTGGGGGGGTTTTGTACTTTAGTTTATTTAATTGTAGATAATTGTAGGTACTTGTAGTTAATTAGGTTTAATTGTAACTTAGGTTAGGATTTATTTTACAGGTAATTTTGTAATTATTTTAACTAGGTAGCTATTAATTAGTCAATAACTATGTAATAGCTATTGTACCTAGTTAAAATAAATACAAAGTTGTCTGTAAAATAAATATAAATGCTAAAATAGCTACAATGTAACTATTAGTTATATTGCAGCTATATTAGGGTTTATTTTACAGGTAAGTATTTTGTTTTAAATAGGATTCATTTATTTAGTTAATTTAATGATAGTGTAGTGTTAGGTGTTAGTGTAACTTAGGTTAGGATTTATTTTACAGGTAAATTTGTATTTATTTTAGCTAGGTAGTTATTAAATAGTTATTAACTATTTAATAACTATTGTACCTAGTTAAAATAAATACAAAGTTGCCTGTAAAATAAATATAAATGCTAAGATAGCTACAATGTAACTATTAGTTATATTGCAGCTATATTAGGGTTTATTTTACAGGTAAGTATTTCGTTTTAAATAGGATTCATTTATTTAACTATAGTAAACTTATTTCGTTTTATTTAAATTATATTTAAGTTAGGGGGTGTTAGGGTTAGGGTTAGACTTAGGTTTAGGGGTTAATAACCTTATTATAGTAGCGGCGACGATGGGGGCGGGAGATTAGGGGTTAATAATTGTAGGTAGGTGGCGGCGATGTTAGGGAGGGCAGATTAGGGGTTAATAAAATGTATTATAGTGTTTGCGAGGCGGGAGTGCGGCGGTTTAGGGGTTAATACATTTATTATAGTGGCGGCGATTTGCGGTCGGCAGATTAGGGGTTAATACTTGTAGTTAGATTGCGGCGACGTTGGGGGGAGGCAGATTAGGGGTTAATAACTATAATGTAGGGGTCGGCGGTGTTAGGGACAGCAGATTAGGGGTTAATAGCTATAATGTAGGCGGCGGCGATATCGGGTCGGCAGATTAGGGGTTAATACTTATAGTTAGATTGCGGCGACGTTGGGGGAGGCAGATTAGGGGTTAATAACTATAATGTAGGGGTCGGCGGTGTTAGGGACAGCAGATTAGGGGTTAATAGCTATAATGTAGGCGGCGGCGATATCGGGTCGGCAGATTAGGGGTTAATACTTATAGTTAGATTGCGGCGACGTTGGGGGAGGCAGATTAGGGGTTAATAACTATAATGTAGGGGTCGGCGGTGTTAGGGACAGCAGATTAGGGGTTAATAGCTATAATGTAGGCGGCGGTGATATCGGGTCGGCAGATTAGGGGTTAATACTTATAGTTAGATTGCGGCGACGTTGGGGGAGGCAGATTAGGGGTTAATAACTATAATGTAGGGGTCGGCGGTGTTAGGGACAGCAGATTAGTGGTTAATAGCTATAATGTAGGTGGCGGCGATATTCGGTATTCAAATTAGGGGTTAATAAAATAATGCAGGTGTCAGCGATAGCGGGGGAGGCAGATTAGGGGTTAATAAGTGTCAGATTAGGGGTGTTTAGAGACTCGGGGTACATGTTAGGGTGTTAGGTGCAGACTTAGTGTTTCCCCATAGGAAACAATGGGGCTGCGGTGTTAGGTTTTTTTTCAGCCGAAACTCCCATTGTTTCCTATGGGGAAATGCCGAATTTTACCGAGCTAATTCGGATTTATTCGGAGATACGGCAGCTATTTCGGATTCATTCGGTAGATTCGGAAGTATTTTAATTCGGAAATCCGAATCGATCCGAATCTCCGAATTTACCGAATTTACCGAATTTCCGAATTAATCCGAAACGAACCGCACATGTCTACAAATGACATGCTGTACAGGTAAGGAGATAAATAACGTATGTTGAGGTACACTTGAGACAGCTTTCGATTGGAAATGTTTCACCTGTGTATTCTGACTTGAAAATGTTAGATGGTAAAACATATTCAAATACCTTGCATTTGCTAAGACATTTAAAGATGCCTTTATGTATAAGCCAAGAGCTTTTAGGTTCTTTTAGAACCGGAAGTACTGATGGGGACAAGATATTACCTAATGTTGTAGTCCGTCTGTATGAACAACGTAAGCCTTTGGAGATACACTATTCCAATTTATCGTCTGCTGACAAAAATTTAAAATGTTGTTTAACAATGTTACTTATTTCAGGGTACTCGTCACTGTATTCGGTAACAAAAGTAACACCTTTATGATCATTAAGAACATTTTTATCTGTATGGATTAGTTTGTTTCTATCCATTAAATCTACTTGACATTTTGCCTTAGAGATTACTTTCTCATGATAGCCTCTGTTTCTTAATCTTGTAGATAGATCAAGAGACTGCTGTTTATATACTTTGTCTGATGTACAATTACGTTTGACCCTAATGAACTGACCCTTAGCCACTGCAAATGGCACGTGAGTGACTAGGGTGACAACTTTTGCCATGCAAGAGGGCATTGCCAGCTATGGGTTTACGATATATTTCAGTTTGAATATTACCTTCTCTTGTGCCAATCAAAGTAATGTCAACAAAGTGTATGGTGTTGTCACTCAAGTCACTAGTGAATTTTAAGCCAATTGTATTCAAATTGATATATTCAATAAATGATGCAAAATCTGAGCTAGGAGGAGATCGTCAATTAATCTACCGTAGTAGAAAACAGAACTTCTGAACGGGTTCCCATCTCCATAGACGTGGGACAGCTCCCACCAACCCATGAACAGGTTGGCATAGGAGGGGGCAAACTTGGCCCCCATCGCTGTCCCACGTCTCTGGAGATAGAATATTCCCTCAAAACTAAAATAGTTATGAGTAAGCAAATATCTTAACATTCTGAGGATGTAAACTCGAAATTCTCTGGAGTAATTTGAATGGAATTCAAGAAAGAATTCAATGGCCTTGAGTGCCTCATCGTGAGGGATAGAGGAGTAGAGACCTACTACATCTATAGTAGCCCATTTGAAAGTATTATAATCCCATTTTACCTTCTCAAGAATATTTATTACACTTTTGGTGTCCTGAATGTAACTGTATAAGTTTAAAACCAGTGGTTGCAAGAGGTTATCCAACCATTGTGATGCATGCTCAGTTAGAGAGTTAATGCCACTAATGATAGGGCGCCCTCTTACCTCTGTAAGGGATTTATGTATCTTGTGCAAGTGGTGGAAGATGGGCACAAGTGGGTTATCAACCATCAGATACTCAAATGTTTTATGATCAATGTGCCCATCCTCCAACCCATCGTCCAAGATACTGAGAAGTTCGCTCCGAAAAGCATTGGTGGGGTCTGTATGTAGGGGAATATAATCCTCAATGTTGCCTTATTGGAATAGTGATTCATTCGTGTATTCTACCCTATCCATAATGACCAAAGATCCACCTTTAGCGGCTGAACGAAACACTATGTCCTTCATCTGTTTGAGTTCTTTGAGTGCGGCTCTCTCTGAGTGTGTTAAATTTGATTTATCATTAGTAACAGTTGATTTAAGTCTGATTAAATCTCTTTCTACCCTTTTTTAAAAAAAGTCTCCAAAGTATTGCCCCTATTGTGAATGGGATAAAATTGAGATGGATTTTTAAGGGTGTTTGAAATATGGCCGAAACATGTTAGCAGATACTGTGATTTTGGATGCTGCTTCGTGTACCTCTTGGATATGTTTTTAACGTATTGTTAATAAAGACTTTCTTTTATAAGATTATATATATATATATATAAAACTCATAAAAAGTTTGGTACTCTCTTGCAAGCACACGTCTAGATTAAAAGCAAAAACTCTTCCATTTTGTTTTTAATCTATCTGTGTTTGAAAGAGAGTACCAGACTTTCTATGTGTTGTGTTAATTTTTTTGTTTTGTAATTTTCCCTATGGGCTTGTCCAGTGTTAACTGCCTGAGTCACTGAAAGTTGTGCAGCTGTCTGTGAATGCCCAGGGCTGTGAATTTTGCTGGGTCATGGGATGTGTATTAATAATTGGCTCTGTAATTTTGCCCCTAGGCTTCTCTGGGATTGAGTTTTACACAGTTTTTATTTTATATTTTGCTTTTGTATTATCAAAAGCCAATACTATTTTATTCAGATATTGTCTGTCTGAGTCACTGAATGTTTTGCAGCTGTCTGTGAGTGCTGTAAGTACCCAGGGATATGAGTTTTACATAGTTATGGGATGTGTACCTGGTCTGGTTTAGAGAGTGCAGTGCCTTTCCCTGTTTTGTGTCTGTGTATATACAGTATATCTATATCTATATACTGTATATATATATATATATATATATATATATATAAATAACAAGAGTATTGCATTGAGCAATGATACTTTTTTATTGGACTAACTATACATTTATAAGTTGACAAGCTTTTGATATCTAAATCTCTGGACTAACACGGCTACTCCAATCAACATATAATATATATATATATATATATATATATATATATTTTTATATATATATATATATATATACATAGTAAAGCAGGTCTGAATCCCACGGACGGGCTCCGTGTTGCAGCCAGGATCCAAATGAAGCAGGCACACAGGTTTTTTCAAAAATACTCCGGTTTATTGGCAATATTGTTTACCAAACGTTTCGGCTCAAACACGAGCCTTTGTCAATGGTGTACAAAACCAAATGTGAAGACTTAAACAGAAAAGAGGGGTGGGGTGTGAGGGCGCTAGTGAAAGCTTAAGAAATCTAAATGGTGAATATTTAACACAGTATGTGTCTATGTATTCAGTGTCTGCTCAAATAATTGCTTTAAATATATAAAACTAAAATTTCAGTGTTTGTTTATATAAATGCTGTGTAATAGTTTGTGTATTTTATAACGTTTTAAGATATATTATGACCATATATCATAATTTATAATAATTTAAATAAAGTGCACTGTGTGACAAATTTTCTGCAACCAAAAATTCTTTGATTTTTAATATACTTAGATTTTTAATATACACTGCTATATAGAATCAATATTTCTCTTGAAAATATCATACGTTTTAAACTTGGTTTTAACTTACAAATTCTAAGTATACCGATGTTCAAATATATATCTTCATTCAAATACTATATAGGTATTTCTCTTTTGTACAAATATATGCCAAAAGAACAACAAAAGAGGAGATTAAATGTTAATAAAAGTTATTTATTATAACAATATAAAAATCGAATTAAATAAAAGGGACGTCTCCCCAAAATTAAAAAATTAAAATAAAAACAGTATCTGTTAGCAGTAGATTCTGAATTCCTAATAATTTCTGCAACTCTATATAAACAAGGGAGTCTTTGCAATCAGGTTTCTAAGGATTTCCCATTGCCGTATTTTCTTAACAGAAATGTTTCTTATTATGGAAATTTAAAGTTGTACAAAGTCAGTAAGGTTTTGCAGTATGCAGTCCCAGACTTAGCGGTTCAAAGTGAGGTTAGATGAGTATTGTGATACTTAGCGTATGAGTTACCTTCTCCCTTACAGCCGGTTTATTCACTGCTGTTTTCCTCGATGCGACTGTAAACTCAGACCCGCCGCATGTAGTCGGCGTCTGACGTCACTGTCTGGTCTTTGATCTTCTGAATCCGTTATTAAGTAACAGTTACTTAATAACGGATTCAGAAGATCAAAGACCAGACAGTGACGTCAGACGCCGACTACATGCGGCGGGTCTGAGTTTACAGTCGCATCGAGGAAAACAGCAGTGAATAAACCGGCTGTAAGGGAGAAGGTAACTCATACGCTAAGTATCACAATACTCATCTAACCTCACTTTGAACCGCTAAGTCTGGGACTGCATACTGCAAAACCTTACTGACTTTGTACAACTTTAAATTTCCATAATAAGAAACATTTCTGTTAAGAAAATACGGCAATGGGAAATCCTTAGAAACCTGATTGCAAAGACTCCTTGTTTATATAGAGTTGCAGAAATTATTAGGAATTCAGAATCTACTGCTAACAGATACTGTTTTTATTTTAATTTTTTAATTTTGGGAGACGTCCCTTTTATTTAATTCGATTTTTATATTGTTATAATAAATAACTTTTATTAACATTTAATCTCCTCTTTTGTTGTTCTTTTGGCATATATTTGTACAAAAGAGAAATACCTATATAGTATTTGAATGAAGATATATATTTGAACATCGGTATACTTAGAATTTGTAAGTTAAAACCAAGTTTAAAACGTATGATATTTTCAAGAGAAATATTGATTCTATATAGCAGTGTATATTAAAAATCTAAGTATATTAAAAATCAAAGAATTTTTGGTTGCAGAAAATTTGTCACACAGTGCACTTTATTTAAATTATTATAAATTATGATATATGGTCATAATATATCTTAAAACGTTATAAAATACACAAACTATTACACAGCATTTATATAAACAAACACTGAAATTTTAGTTTTATATATTTAAAGCAATTATTTGAGCAGACACTGAATACATAGACACATACTGTGTTAAATATTCACCATTTAGATTTCTTAAGCTTTCACTAGCGCCCTCACACCCCACCCCTCTTTTTTGTATAACACAAAATTAGTCTGAAGGACTTATTTACTGTGAGGTGTTTGGAATCACTGTTTCCAGCGCTCTACTTATCTCACTTACACCTTGAAGACTTAAACAGAAACACACCTTAAATACCCACCCAGCCCAAGTGATAAACCAATCACAGTGTGTATCCGCGGCACACCCACTTACACAAACCTAAAAAAACTTTTTGCCGGGCTCAATGTAGGCGTGACGTGACGTCATCATGTTACCGCCGTCCTAGGTGAAACCAAGGAAACATGCGTAACCATGGAGACAACGCATAAACATTGGTGTGGTGTGGGTGCGCAGACGGGTAAGACTCTGACAGGAAACAATTTAACAGTCGATCAAAAAGTGATCCAAATACCCCTACATAAAAATACAATAATAGAAAAGGTATCTATCTATATGCAACATAGAAACAAGATTAAGAGTGAGAAAGAGGGCGCCACATAGCGTGATACTGTTGCTACAGGTTCAGACAGCAAAGAAATCAAAAAGGCTTACCGAACAGCTCTGCACCGTTCTGTGACCGGTGCTATCAGACAGACTAACACTCTCAGTGGTTAGCACACTGGATGGCCTCGGACAAGATGCAGTCAGGTAGATCTCAGCGTTGTTCGATTAACACGCTGTGGTGGCCTTGGATATGGTGCAAACAGGTGGATCTCAGCGTTGCTTGATTAAAGCAAATCAGCGTCTCTGCACCATGTGCACTGTAACCTCCAATGGGTATTAGACAAAAATACCTCTCCAGGTAAGGTAAATAATCGTAAGAGACAACTTCCGTGTAATAAAGTTAAAATCTTTAATCAATCCAGGTTTTTGCTACGCGTTTCTAGACCATTGGTCTAGAAACGCGTAGCAAAAACCTGGATTGTTTAAAGATCTTGTCCGAGGCCATCCAGTGTGCTAACCACTGAGAGTGTTAGTCTGTCTGATAGCACCGGTCACAGAACGGTGCAGAGCTGTTCGGTAAGCCTTTTTGATTTCTTTGCCGTCTGAACCTGTAGCAACAGTATCACGCTATGTGGCGCCCTCTTTCTCACTCTTAATTTTCAGAAATCTTCACGCCGAAGACTAGAGGAGCCTTGCCGCCGACATCTTTTGTCTTATACTGACATTGACTTTCTGCCATATTTCACGGAAACCATCTGGTTTGTTTATAGTTATCACTTTTGTATTCACCCAGCGCACCCCGCTCTAGGTTCCCCTCGGGGTTCCTTGTCGAACATAGAAACAAACCTTATATATAGCTTATATATAGCTTATAAGGCAAATAACGCTACCGTAACCCAAAGTATCATGCCTGAGGAGTAGGTAGAACTTAAGTCCTAGATGACTCCCAGTAGTTCACAACTCATTTGTGTTTATACCAACAGCCAAAGTCTATGTTAACATTCAGGCCTCAAGGGGCAACTGTGTCCAATGTGAAAATCCAACGGGATTCCATTCTTAGTAGTGCCAATCCTCTATCACCACCACGTCTGTTGTAAGGCACATGGTCAATCAACATCACTCGTAGTGAGTTGTGAACTACTGGGAGTCATCTAGGACTTAAGTTCTACCTACTCCTCAGGCATGATGCAATGAATACCTATTCTAATATATAGGGGGCTTTAGATTGTTTTTCGCCCTCACCAGCTACCTCCCCACATGCCTTGATACCATGAGTATAGAGGGCTGTGCTATTAGTTATTTATACTTTGGGTTACGGTAGCGTTATTTGCCTTATAAGCTATATATAAGCTATATATAAGGTTTGTTTCTATGTTGCAAATAGATAGATACCTTTTCTATTATTGTATTTTTATGTAGGGGTATTTGGATCACTTTTTGATCGACTGTTAAATTGTTTCCTGTCAGAGTCTTACCCGTCTGCGCACCCACACCACACCAATGTTTATGCGTTGTCTCCATGGTTACGCATGTTTCTTTGGTTTCACCTAGGACGGCGGTAACGTGATGACGTCACGTCACGCCTACATTGAGCCCGGCAAAAAGTTGTTTTAGGTTTGTGTAAGTGGGTGTGCCGCGGATACACACTCTGATTGGTTTATCACTTGGGCTGGGTGGGTATTTAAGGTGTGTTTCTGTTTAAGTCTTCACATTTGGTTTTGTACACCATTGACAAAGGCTCGTGTTTGAGCCGAAACGTTTGGTAAACAATATTGCCAATAAACCGGAGTATTTTTGAAAACACCTGTGTGCCTGCTTCATTTGGATCCTGGCTGCAACACGGAGCCCATCCGTGGGATTCAGACCTGCTTTACTGTTTGTTTCTCCCTAGTGAGAGCACCAGGTAGCTGACTTATTCGTGAGTGCCGTTCACCTCTGCAACTTTATATATATACATATATATATATATATATATATATATATACATATATATATATATATATATATATATATATATACATATATACAGGGAGTGCAGAATTATTAGGCAAATGAGTATTTTGACCACATCATCCTCTTTATGCATGTTGTCTTACTCCAAGCTGTATAGGCTCGAAAGCCTACTACCAATTAAGCATATTAGGTGATGTGCATCTCTGTAATGAGAAGGGGTGTGGTCTAATGACATCAACACCCTATATCAGGTGTGCATAATTATTAGGCAACTTCCTTTCCTTTGGCAAAATGGGTCAAAAGAAGGACTTGACAGGCTCAGAAAAGTAAAAAATAGTGAGATATCTTGCAGAGGGATGCAGCACTCTTAAAATTGCAAAGCTTCTGAAGCGTGATCATCGAACAATCAAGTGTTTCATTCAAAATAGTCAACAGGGTCGCAAGAAGCGTGTGGAAAAACCAAGGCGCAAAATAACTGCCCATGAACTGAGAAAAGTCAAGCGTGCAGCTGCCAAGATGCCACTTGCCACCAGTTTGGCCATATTTCAGAGCTGCAACATCACTGGAGTGCCTAAAAGCACAAGGTGTGCAATACTCAGAGACATGGCCAAGGTAAGAAAGGCTGAAAGACGACCACCACTGAACAAGACACACAAGCTGAAACGTCAAGACTGGGCCAAGAAATATCTCAAGACTGATTTTTCTAAGCTTTTATGGACTGATGAAATGAGAGTGAGTCTTGATGGGCCAGATGGATGGGCCCGTGGCTGGATTGGTAAAGGGCAGAGAGCTCCAGTCCGACTCAGACGCCAGCAAGGTGGAGGTGGAGTACTGGTTTGGGCTTTTATCATCAAAGATGAGCTTGTGGGGCCTTTTCGGGTTGAGGATGGAGTCAAGCTCAACTCCCAGTCCTACTGCCAGTTTCTGGAAGACACCTTCTTCAAGCAGTGATACAGGAAGAAGTCTGCATCCTTCAAGAAAAACATGATTTTCATGCAGGACAATGCTCCATCACACGCGTCCAAGTACTCCACAGCGTGGCTGGCAAGAAAGGGTATAAAGGAAGAAAATCTAATGACATGGCCTCCTTGTTCACCTGATCTGAACCCCATTGAGAACCTGTGGTCCATCATCAAATGTGAGATTTACAAGGAGGGAAAACAGTACACCTCTCTGAACAGTATCTGGGAGGCTGTGGTTGCTGCTGCACGCAATGTTGATGGTGAACAGATCAAAACACTGACAGAATCCATGGATGGCAGGCTTTTGAGTGTCCTTGCAAAGAAAGGTGGCTATATTGGTCACTGATTTGTTTTTGTTTTGTTTTTGAATGTCAGAAATGTATATTTGTGAATGTTGAGCTGTTATATTGGTTTCACTGGTAAAAATAAATAATTGAAATGGGTATATATTTGTTTTTTGTTAAGTTGCCTAATAATTATGCACAGTAATAGTCACCTGCACACACAGATATCCCCCTAAAATAGCTATAACTAAAAACAAACTAAAAACTACTTCCAAAACTATTCAGCTTTGATATTAATGAGTTTTTTTGGGTTCATTGAGAACATGGTTGTTGTTCAATAATAAAATGAATCCTCAAACATACAACTTGCCTAATAATTCTGCACTCCCTGTATATATATATATATATATATATAATATATATATATATATATATATATATATATATATATATATATAATTTTTCCTTTTTATACATACAAAATAGTTCATTTATATTTACAGGGAAACATTTATTTCCAAATAAATGTCCCTTATGCAGTAATAATATATTTTAGCTTTATAACAAGATCCTATGACACTGAATGTGCCATTTGTGTAATATTTTCTTTCTCAAAGAAGTTCACTTTTTAACTGTGCATAGAAAAAAAGGTAAATAATGTTTTATTATGGCAGTTTTTGCTGACATTAATATTCATGACTACCACCAAATACTGGGAGCTGTTGGAAATGGAACTATATTTGGAAAACAAAATCTCCCATAAATAAGAGGCACTGTCTGAGTACTATCATGGCTCGAGGCTGAAATGTGGATTTTTTATATAAAGAATATACCTGAATAAATATATTCAGGTATATTCTTTAAGATTGTTATATGAGTTATGTTAAATTGAATCATGTATTTGCTTACGTTCAAAATGTTAACCACTTAGGACTAACAGATATTACAATGCCATAGTAACACACTGACTATATTTTTCAAAATATATTAACAGTAGTTTGTTTTTCTGTTTTGCAGATTCAGGGTTGCTATGGTAACTCATTTGTAGAATAGGATTCACAAATATATATTTTTTTGTGTTTGTGGAGTTTTATTATTATTATTTTTAATTAAGCTCACCAATAAATCCCTTACTGAACATTTGTGAAACTATTCCACTAGATCCCCCCAGTTCACAATAAAATTTTCATGGAAGCCATTAACCAATATTTTGTTATGTTTGAAGCGCTATTTATCTTGATTATCTACTTGTAACAATAAATAGGGAATAATGTGCACCTTAAAAAAGTTGCCAATGCATTATAGTGTGCATTTTGTAAATTGTATATAATGTACAATGTCTATTGATATTTAATAGGAAATGAAACCCAAAGATTTTCTTTCAAAATTCGGACAGAACATCTGATTTTAAACAACTTTCCAATTTACTTCTATTGTCTAATTTGCTTAGTTCTCTTGGTTTCTTTATATAGATAAACACAAAACATACAAATATGCGGCTAGATTTAGAGTTTTGCGTTCGAAGGGGTGCGTTAGCTATGTGTGCTTTTTTTCCCCCGCACCTTTTAAATACTGCTGGTATTTAGAGTTCAAAGAATGGCTGCGTTAGGCTCCAAAAAGGGAGCGTAGAGCATAATTTACCGCCACTGCAACTCTCAATACCAGCGGTGCTTACGGAAGCGGCCAGCTTCAAAAATGTGCTCGTGCACGATTCCCCCATAGGAAACAATGGGGCAGTTTGAGCTGAAAAAAAAACCTAACACCTGCAAAAAAGCAGCGTTCAGCTCCTAACGCAGCCCCATTGTTTCCTATGGGGAAACACTTCCTAAGTCTGCACCTAACACCCTACCATGTACCCCAAGTCTAAACACCCCTAGCCTTACACTTATTAACCCCTAATCTGCCGCCCCCGCTATCGCTGACCCCTGCATATTATTATTAACCCCTAATCTGCCGCTCCGTACATCACCGCAACCTACATTATCCCTATGTACCCCTAATCTGCTGCCCCTAACACCGCCGACCCCTATATTATATTTATTAACCCCTAATCTGCTGCCCCCAACGTCGCCGCTACCTACCTACACTTATTAACCCCTAATCTGCCGACCGGACCTCACCGCTACTATAATAAAGTTATTAACCCCTAATCCGCCTCACTCCCGCCTCAATAACCCTATAATAAATAGTATTAATCCCTAATCTGCCCTCCCTAACATCGCTGACACCTAACTTCAATTATTAACCCCTAATCTGCTGACCGGACCACACAGCTACTCTAATACATTTATTAGCCCCTAAAGCTAAGTCTAACCCTAACACTAACACCCCCCTAAGTTAAATATAATTTTTATCTAACGAAATAAATGAACTCTTATTAAATAAATTATTCCTATTTAAAGCTAAATACTTACCTGTAAAATAAACCCTAATATA